>NC_137918.1:4641255-4643755 GCF_963457725.1 Sprattus sprattus
AATACTCACACACATACACAAACACACACACATACACACACACACACACACACACGCACTCTCTCACACACTCAGTTTAAAATGAATCAAACAGATAAGCTAGCGCTGTGCTAATGTTCAAAATGTTAATCCAAGGTTGAAATGCCTCCAAAGTCAAAGTGTTATTTTCTTGTTTTGGACATGGGATTGGCTCAGTAAAATGCCTCTTCATCGTTTACCTAAATGCATGAGATTTGGGTACGGAGGTCACCAAAAGCAAGCTTTTATCTGGCCTTTATGATGCACACACGCACACACACACACAGACACACACTCACACACACACACACACACACACACACACACACACACACACACACACACACACACACACACACACACACACACACACACACACATACACATACACACACACAGACACACACGCATATACATACACACACTCACACACACACACGCACACACACAGACACACTCACACACAGACAGACACACACACACAGATACACACACACACACACACACACACACACACACACACACTCTTAAACACACACACACACTCACACACACAGAAAGCCAGAGATGAGCTATGCTCGTCAGGAACACAAAGACTCATCTGGCAAGAGAAGAGACAAAATCTCCTTCAAAAGGAGAAATATTAGTAGGATTAGATTTTAGGTTGCAGTTTGAATCAAGATCTGGTCAGGGGTTGTAGAGAGTTGGATGACAGGTAGTTGAGAGTTAAACTTCATTGACAGTTTTGTTACAGTAAAGGTTTGCTGAATGATATGCAAATGAATGCTAATAGATTGTTCATTTTTCAATAAAACAGAAGGTTGTGATAATGAATATCTCTCTGTGGATAAATTATGTTATGAGGGATTGTTATCATATATACTGTACATATGTAAACGTTTTCAAAGAATGAACACAGTAGTACTTTGTGGAACAACAGTCAAATATTTCTCTGTGGATATTTTATGTTATATGTATGATGTTATTTAGGGATTGTAATCATATTTTTTGATTTATTTATTTTCAAATCAAAGAATGCACACAGTAGCACTTTGTGGACAGTTGTTAGATTTGTTTGACAGGCAAAATGTCCTGTACTTTAACCTTAACATGTAACTGGCTACTGTAACCAGAGTTTTCTGTACTCAGAAAAATAACTTAATTAAGGCAAAGATTTTTATGCATAAAATGTACACATGATGCGAAGGAATGAAAAGCACAGATTGTGAGTCCATTGAAAGACAAGACGAGAGGACAGGAGAGAAAGAGAGAGAAAGAAAGAAGAGAGAGAGCGAGAGAGAGAGAGACAGAGAGAGAGAGAGAGAGAGAGAGAGAAAGACACACACACACACACACACACAGAAGCCTGCGGATCTGGAGTACAGGTGAGTGCTCACCTTCTGCAGCCACTGGGTGTTGTTGTCCGTGGCGCTCTCCAGGGTCTCCAGCTTGTGCTCCTGCCGGGAGAGGGAGCTCTGTGGGGGTTCGGGAGGGGGGGGTGAGTCCCTCTGGAGGGCGTTACTCACCTGCCGGTCCCCCGCCGCGGGCACGCCTGCCGCCGCGGCCCCCCCGCACCCCTCCACCTCCGGCAGCACGAAGGTGAAGCTGCACTCCCCGTGCTGCACCTGGTGCTGCCGTCGCTCCGAGCCCGTTGCCATGGCAACCCCGTCCACTGCCAGGTAGGTGAGAATGATCAGCCAGCCCATCTCAGTTTGATGGTCAGACGAGACGAGATGAGTGGGATGGCAAGAAAGAGGAAGAAACAGGACAGAGTTGTCAAAAGTTACTGTTGGCTTTTTTGGCTTGCTTGTTGTTTTGTATCACTTCCTCGGTCATACGAGTTGAGTTTTTGTTTGTTTGTTTTTGTTTGTTTGTTTGTTTGTGCTCCTCTCTTCTCTCTGGACTTGATAAACAACTCCACCAACGATGACACGACTTCTGTGACAGTGAGCCGGGCCGGATGGCAGCACTCTTCTGGAAGCTTCTCTCTCTCTCTCTCTCTCTATCGCTCTCTCTCTCTCTTTCTCCCTCTCTATCTATCTATCTATCACTCTCTGAATGTGTGTGCAGCCCATGTACAGGGGAGCAGAGGCTTGATCCTTTCTCTCTCTCTCTCTCTCTCTCTCTCTCTGTTTATTTACTCTATCAGTTGTCTTCCTGTCCCCCTGTGATGGTCTCCATTCCTCCATGTGTCCATGCTGTGTCTAGGGTTGGAGAGCGGTCTCAGTGGGTCTCCCAGTATGAGTGCCAGGTCCTCTTTAAATAGTGAGGGACTAACTCCACAACCAGTCTTTCAACACGTACTAACTCATACCTTACCCTCCGCCCCTCTCTGCATCTCTCTCTCTGACTTTCTTCCTTCTCTCTCTCTGTCTCTCTCTCTATCCCTCTCTTTCGCTCTCTCTCTCTCTGACTTGTTCCCTTTCTCTCTCTGTCTCTCTGTCCTCCACTCTTTCTCTCTCTCTTACTCTGTATTTCCTCC
>NC_137918.1:4653755-4657106 GCF_963457725.1 Sprattus sprattus
AGATAATAGACCAGCATGACTGCTGCATCTGTTTTATCCCCTCTCTCTCTCTCTCACTCTCTCCATCTCTCTATCTCTCTCTCTCTTTCTCTCTCTCTTGCTCTCTCTATATCCTTCTCCCACTCTCTCCCTATAACTCTCTTTCCATCTGTCTCTCTGTTACGAATTGCGGGTGATGTGTAAACTCAAATACACGACTCAGACAACAGTAGTTCAGTGAAGAATAAACGTTTTACTTATCCGGGTTCGGTACACAGTAAGGCAGTCCAGAGTAGGCAAACAAATCCTAAAGGGCAAAGGCAAAAGAGAAGTCGTAATACAATCCTGGGTCGGAAACACTAGAAATCAAAACAATACAGACTGGGAATAGGCAGGAGAATGGTCGAGGTAAAGTCCAAGGTCGGCAACACTAGAGACTTTAATAATTAATGTGAACACGGAGGAACACTCGAGAAACACTGAGAAGACACGGAGAAAGAAACACGTAACATAAATGACGAAGACTCAACGAGTAACAAGAAGACACTGACTATATACACTGTGGATAACAAGGGACAGGTGAAAACAATCAAGGCGGTGGAGACAATGAATGGCAGGGGCGTGCGGAATCACACACAAGGAACGAAAGGTAAAAAAACACAAAACTGAAACACGTGACAACACAAGGGAAGCGAACTAAGAGACAGATCGGGCAGATCATCAAGGGGAGAGCATGAGGAGTCAGCCACGAGGAGACAAAGGTAAACACACAAAAATGAAGAACACGTGACAACACAAGGGAAACAAACTAGGAAACAGGACAGGGACAGAACACAGACCTGACACTCTCTCTCTCTCTTCATCTCTCGTTCTCTCTCGCTTGCTCTCTCTTTCCTTCCCTCTGTCTCTCTCCCTCTCTCTCAATTTCTCTCTCTCCAATTCTCTCTTTATTTCTCTAAAAGTACTGTAAGAAATGACAGTATATCCTGTGAGTGAACATGAGATTCCAAAAGTGAGATTCCAAAAGTTGGCCAGCAGAATATCCAAAATGGTGATCTTATCATGGTAACAAAGGACAGCTCCCCACACTGGATTTGCTCAGACACTTGGGGTCAGGAAGCAAACTTAGGTGTGAGGGACTGCAAGTAGTATGGGAATGGGGTAGGCCATTGAGAACCATCTCAGTCAGAGAAACCTGATTATCATACAGAACAGCAAACGGTTGCCAGACCTGTTTGCATTTGAGGCCTAGCTCATTTACATTAAAAGCCTAAGAGGTGTCCTAAACAGTATAAATGGCTAGAGTTGGAGATGCTTGTTGTTCAGATCTGCACCGCTGAATCCGGAGTATGTTCCACATGCTTCATTATTGCACTTCACTGGAATAAAGACAGATTGCTGCATCAACCACAAAAGAAACTTCCTTTTTCTTACAAAGACAGATTGCTACATTAACCACATAACACACACACACACACACACACACACACACACACACACACACACAGGCACACACAGGCACACACAGGGGGGCCTGATTTGAAAGTGCAACAAGTAACATGGCCAGGCTTTGCACATCAAGCATTTGTACAGTAAGAATATATGGGGGTACCTATATACCCCCCCCCCCCCCTCCACCCATCTCTCTCTCTTCCTCTATTCATTTCCCTCTCTCCATCTCTCTATCAATCCCTCTATCCATCTCCCCATCTGTCCCTCTGTCTCTCTTTCTTTCTCCAAAAGTGTTTACTTCGTCCAGCTGCTGTAAATGTAACCCTTAATAAAACCCATTAAAAGAGAGACGTTAAGAAAAGGAGATCCAGATTTCTCTCTCTCTCTCTCTCTCTCTCTCTCTCTCTCTCTCTCTCTCTTTCTCTGTCTCTCTTTCCCTTCGTTATTTTTAACTTATTATATTATTCCCATTCCTATTCCGTTTCTTTATTTAATTTTTTGTTGCTGTTGGGATAATAGACCGAAATGGTTTCCATGTTTTATATTTTCCTCATCTCTCACTCTCTCTTGTTCCTCATCACTTTTACAACCAACTGTTTCTATTGCTCACCTCTATCAAATCAGACCACAAGCCGTGTTTCTGAGCGCCTCACGAGGAGTCTCATTAGTCAGGGAAAGCTGGCCCCAATAAAACAACCCCCAGAACAATTTCAAAGTGCTTTGCAACCAATCAAAGCCGTAAAATATGTAGCCTAGAACTGTACAGCTCATGTGGCCTCCATGCTAGCACCACTTAGCCCAAAGGCACATGTGGCCTCCATGCTAGCACCACTTAGCCCAAAGGCACATGTTGCCTCAATGCTAGCACCACTAATATAAGCCCAAAGGTACATGGGGCCTTCATGCTAGCACCACTTAGCCCAAAGGCACATGGGGCCTCAATGCTAGCACCACTTAGCCCAAAGGCACATGGGGCCTTCATGCTAGCACCACTTAGTCCAAAGGCACATGGGGCCTTCATGCTAGCACCACTTAGCCCAAAGGCACATGGGGCCTCAATGCTAGCACCACTTAGCCCAAAGGCACATGGGGCCTTCATGCTAGCACCACTTAGCCCAAAGGCACATGGGGCTGATATCTTCTGACCCAACCCAGCTTCCGCCATATTGGACCGAATTACCTCAATAGCTGTGTCACTCACGGCAGTCAATTAGGCCAAATAATCCTAATGTAGCTGCCTCCACCAATGCCACTAAGCCTTCTGTGAACGATTACTAGAATGTGGAGGAGAACAGTGTAGGACTATACAGAACAGAAGCCTGCCAGAAACACACACACACACACACACACACACACACACACACACACACGTCAAGGACTATACAGAACAGAAGCCTGTTAACCGTAAACACACATAAGGTAGCCTATATACAGCTATCTGCCCACTCTGCGCTAGATCTAGCATCGATCTGACCCAGATCTGGTTTGGAAACCGCGGAGCCACACCATTTCAAGACTATCTCAGGGCCTGCAGCTGCTGATATGATTAAGGGTGTGTGTGTGTGTGTGTGTGTGTGTGTGTGTGTGGTGTGTATGTGTGTGTGTGTGTGTGTGTGTGTGTGTGTGTGTGTGTGTGTGTGTGTGTGTGTGTGTGTTTGTGCGGTGTGTGTGTGTGTGTGTGTGTGTGTGTGTGTGTGTGTGAGAGGGTATGGTGGTTAGAGGCAGGGGTTGAAGGGGTTTCCGGTGGGTGCCAACTCCAAGCTTGTGTGGGTGCCACTTTAGCACATATGTGTGTGTGTGTGTGTGTAAGTGAGTGTGAGTGTAATAGCAGTTAATGTGCCTCATATGGTGCTTTTAGTTTCTGCAGCACACAGTAACCACAGCATGGACCAGGGAAACAAAGATTGGATACAGCTGTAT
>NC_137918.1:4657306-4669806 GCF_963457725.1 Sprattus sprattus
GAAAGCATACCCTGACTGCTTGATGCATTTCTTCACCGCACGTCCACTTGCATAACTTTGGAACTGATGTTGTGTGCGTGTATATGTGAGTGTGTGAGTGTGTGTGTGTGTGTGTGTGTGAGTTTGTGTATGTGCATGCAAGTGTGTGAACTCTGACCTGGCCCTCTCGCTCTCCCTCCAGTTAGCTTCCTCTCCTGCAGAAGGGCACCTGGTTGTGGTTTTCAACACACACTTCTAAGGTGGGGGGAAGGGGCGGGGGGCAACACTGTGGGGGGTGGGGGTGGGGGGTTGTGGACTGGGACTAAAACCATATGTGCTGAAGTGTGTACGAATGACAGAGTCTCTCTCAAAGCAGGGAAATGGTGAGTGTGTGTGTGTTTATTGAGTACTGTATTTCACAAGAACTTCGTGGTGCTATGTTGAAATGATAGCGTTGCTAAAAATATTGTCACTTTGAAAAGTCTCTGTTTTAGTTGCAATGGTCACACGTACACACATAGCACACACATATCACACACACACAAAGCACACGCACACACGCACACACACACACACTCACCCAGACACACAAACATGTGCTACAGTGGCACCCAAACAAGCTTGGAGTTGGCACGCACCGGAAGCCCCTTCACCCCCTGCCTCTAACCACCATATCCGTCGCACACACACACACACACACACACACACACACATACACACACGAGACTCTCTAAATGTAAATGCTTTATTACACTATTGTTCTTCATAAATTATCTTTATTCCGCCCGTTTTTCTTGCATCGAATCAGGCCTCGCTCGTTCGAGGTACAGCCGCCGTTCAAACACCGAAACGTCCGGCCCGATCCGGTGCAACCTGCTATATCTTTTCGTGGCGGTTCTCCTTGCCACTCCTTTTTTATTCCTCTTTTTCCATCACCTTTTTTCTCCATAGACTTACATGGCAGAACTTTGAGGCATTATGACATCATAATAGGCTCATTAAACTGGCTTGCACCTGTGCTTCACTGAGCTTCACTGACACCTGCCCCAAATCCAAGGAACCTCTTGTCTCTGTCCCTCTCCATTCAACTGTATAAAGCGGGGTTCACACTAGACTTCTTTTTTTAGAAAAAAGCTTTCAGCGCCTTTTGAGCTCTTCAGAATTCATGGATATCATGTTATGTCACTGTCTTTTAAGCACCGCCATATTTGTTACTGATGCAAACACATTACAGTCATAACCTACGGTCACAACTCAAAGAAAGTTCAAAACGCTAGGGGATGTGTTGTGCTGTTGAATGTGACAACCTAGATATACAATTACGAAAGATTTAGGGAATGACTGACCTGTTAAGTGAAATGCAGCACGTTGATACAGTCGTAGTAATGGCTGTGTATTATCAAAGCTATATAGCTACTGCTACTACCTTGAGCAAGCTACAGTGCTAGCCAGTAATAGCTAGCGAGTTGTTTACGTTCACAACCCACAGACAGTTCAAAAGGCCCGGGATATGTTGTGCTGTTGAATGCGACAACAGTCACCAAAGAAAACCTAGATATACAATTGATACAATCGTGAATAGTTGCTGTGTCTAAGCACTCTACTGACAAAGCTAAAGTGATAAAAGCTAGCGAACTAGTATTTAGCCTTCACCCAGGGCTTGGCTACAACTCGTTGGCAAATATTACTCTTGCCTGCTCAGAAGAGTTTCTGTACGCTTGAAATCTCCGGTTTATGGGGATGGATTATGTACAACATAAATGTCAATGTCGGGAAAAGAAAGTTGGGGCAGATGCTTTGCAAAAACACAGTTACATTTCGTGAGCGGACAAGACACTTTATTTCTGTTTGAGATACACAAGGTGGCTACAGCGGAGGCGGTGGCAGAAGACCGTACATGTAAGTATCAGCGGTAATTAAACACTGTACTGATATTGTACTACTAACATGCCATTCTCAGATTAATGCAAGTGTCATGACATTGTGGAGTTAACAATACCGACAGTTTGCATACCTAGCTAGGTAACATTAGATAACATTGGATCTTATCAATTATGCTAAACTAGCTGGATTAACAATGGATATCCTCAGTTTAAATAACGGGTTAACATGACAACGCGTACGTTTGCCCGTTAACACATGCCTTCCAATAATGAATACCGTTACGATACTTATCTAAGCTTGTCCTTCTAGAAATAATTGTAGCTTTCAATCATCTTTGTGTGTTTTGTTTTTGTCGTGGTAATTTCACGTGTCAGATGAGGAAGAAAAGTATTAACAGTCTGAGTAATGTAACCAAATCTAGACTCATTGATTAACACGACCTTTGGAGGAATAATTACACCCCATAATGTCACTTGGAGCCTATTTTAAGACTTCTCCAAGCTAAATATAACACACTAGACCCTTTCACAATAAACAAGCAAACAAACAAACAAAAACAGAACAACAAAGATACCCTCATATGTCTAAACGTCAGTGGAGCCAAAATATAATGGTTGAGCTTGGTTGCTTGCTAAAATATATTGGTTGAAAACAAAAAGGTGTATTCAGTGTCACTGCAAATGGTTACACTGGAAGGCTGCCAGATTCATCCTACAAGCTGCATTCAACGTTGTACTGAACACAGAAAACACAGTACTATACAGATTTTGTTCTCAGATATCAGTCTGTGAGGCCCCTCAACAACATATGCGCATTCGGCCACTGCAGTTGCTTGTGCTTGATGGCTGCAACAGAGCAAGCACACTCTCGCAGTTCGTTCACGAAACGCATTCTAGTTTGTTTAAGTATTCAAGAGTGTGTGAATGCGTGCACGATGCTGCGCTGTCTTTGACCGTAAGAGGCGACAGAGAGAACTAGTCTCAGCAGGCCTCTCCATCTCCATCTCTACACGGCAACCCTCCCACGTGCACACACACACACACACACACACACACACACACACACACATGGGGACTTTCTGCCTCTCCATCTCCATCTCTACATGCCATCCCTGCCCTGTGTTACTGTGTGCTCGCAGGGCCACATACATGACAGATCATTGCGTGTCTCTCTGACCCGCGCCTTGATCGGTCAGCCTGTCAGTCTCATGTGTGTGTGTGTGTGTGTGTGTGTATGTGTGTGTGCCTTGATCAGTCAGCCTGTCGCACTAACAGAATGTCAGACAGCCTATCAGTCTCATGTGTGTGTGTGTGTGTGTGTTTGTGTGCCTTGATCAGTCAGCCTGTCACACACACACACACTAACACACACACACACACACACACACACACACACACACACACACACACTCACACTCACACTCACACACACTCACACAATGGCTTCCTGCTGTTAGTGTAGCCTGGGGTGCTGAAGCTTTCTTTCTCTCGCTGAGACGGGGCAACCACGTCTGGTAAATAAGGGATCTGACATGAAAAGGGGTTAAAGAACTTGTGTGTGTGGGGGGGGTAGATGCATACGATGGGATATCAGAGGGGTTAGAGAGAGAAATAGAAAGACAGAGTAAGAGATAAAGGGAGAACGAAAGAGAGGAAGAGAGGGGAGAGATCAATATGAAGATAGAAAGATAGAAAGAGAGAGCGAGAGAGAAAAGGAGAAAGACAGTCAAAGACACAGAGGAAGGGGGATAGAAAGAGAGAATACTAAAGGAGGGGTAGATACTGAGGAACGGAGCGAGTGAGAAAGAGTGGAATTGAGAAAGAGGAAGATAGAGAGTCAGGATGGAGGGAGAGAGAGCTATCTAATTATGATCTTGTCTGAGTAGATGCCAGGGCCCCCTGCTTCAGTAAGGCCTACCTGCTTGGCCATTATCTCCTAAATGGCTCTTTCTCTCCCCCTCTGTGTGTGTGTGTGTGTGTGTGTGTGTGTGTGTGAAGGCCTAAATGGCTCTTTCTCTCCCCCTGACTACACTGAGTATTTCCGAACAAGAGCCTGGACACAGCCGTCACAGGGAACATTAAACTCCTGCTGAATTATCACCCTAATGTACCACTCGCCCGTCACGAACAGCCCCATTTCTCTCTGGTGCTGCTGCTTCTGCTGCTGGCACAGGGTGTGTGTATGGGTGTGTGTGTGTGTGTGTGTGTGTGTGTGTGTGGGTGTGTGTGTGTGATGGTAGGGTGAGAGAAAAATCACTCAGACAGATTGATGATGATGAAAGAGGTGCAGATCGTTTTAATTGTAACGAGGAGGGGGATTCGCATCACATGTAGGAATGAAATGGTGTGTGTGTGTGTGTGTGTGTGTAGGGAGGGTGTGTGACTGTATGCGTGTGTGTGTGTATGGAGGGTATGTAATTGTGTGTGTGTGTGGAGGGAGGGTGTGTGATTGTATTTGTGTGTGTGGGAGGGTGTGTGATTGTATGTGTGTCTGTGTGTAGGGAGGGTGTGTGATTATATGTGTGTGTGTGTCTGTGTGTAGGGAGGTTTTGTGATTGTATGTGTGTCTGTGTGTCTGTGTATGAGGAGGGTGTGTGATGATGTGTCATGTGATGCAGTGTATGACATGCAGACCCAAGTGTCTTTGGTTAACACATATGACAGTGTCATGTCTATTTCCTATAATCTCTCACTTACAAACCACCAACATCCTGATGTCTTTGCAAAATAAGCTAAAACTTGACATGGGATGTGGGCATGTGAGCAAGCAGGCTAAAAGCCATCTATGATAGCGCCTCTTATACGCACGTCAGGGAGTGAGGTTGATGACGCTTGTTTCTTGGATTGAGATACAATCTAAGAAACAACCGGAACTAACACATTTTGGCTGCAGCACAACAAGCAAAGACACTCATTACTGCCCTGCTAATCACAACGAGCACAGACACTCATTACTGCCATGCTTATCACAACGAGCACAGACACTAATTACTGCCCTGCTGATCAAGTGCATGCTTGCCTGATACATACATCACTGTCAATCCTCCCATTTGTCTCTACGGACTACATGAAGGGATCACAGATGTACATGCCACAGATGAGACTGATCTTAGTTATTGTGTTTGACTAACACACAGATATACACACACACATATACAGGTACACATCTCAGGGAGTGAGGTTTACTTAGTGCACAGCCCTGGACTTTGACCTGTGTTATTATAATCATGTGGCAAGCAGGGTGTTTGGTTGTAAACATTCAATGATATTTTTTACTGAAACCTTTCAAAAATTGACCCACAGTACCCCTGGCTTACAACTACCTGCACTCACAAAAATGGTTCAAAAAGTGTCTTAGGCGCACTTCAACACACAAGAAGGCAAACAAGTTAGCTGATCACAGGTGAAGTCAGTCATCTACGACCTTCAGTCTTCTTCTGTGGTCTGTGGTTCCTTTGAGCTTACTGGGAATGTAATGGGGAAATCACACAGGCCATTAAGAGATATTAATGAATTCACTAATTACTGCCCTGCTAATCAAATCACTCTCCATCCTCCCATTTGTCTCTACGGACTACATGAAGGGATCACAGATGTACACGCCACAGATGAGACTGATCTTAGTTATTGTGTTTGACTAACACACAGACATACACACACACTGTACACACTGGTCTCAGTATAGGACTGGAATTTAATAGACGGTGGTTTAAAATGGCCAAAAGGACATCAGCCCAACCCCTTTATGACACACACATACACAGACTATTGCACAAGTCCTATAGGTGTTTTTTTTTTTTTGTGCTGGTGTAACTTCTGGTATTAGTTCTCAGAACCATAAAAAAAACACAGGATGAACAGGAGGGGTTTATCTCCGTCACACACACATCATATAGCTGCATTTGAAAGAAACACACAGAAGGAAGACTGATACTGAGCCTATAGAGTCACATTCAGTGTCCAGCTCTGTACAGAAACACAGAAGACTGAAAAGAAGAGAAGAGGAGTAAACAGTAGTTGAAGATGACGTCCATCCCTTGCGCTCTGGTAGCGTTGCTGATCTGCCTTAGTCAGGACCACATGGGTGAGTTATGTTTCAAACACATCCTCTATCTTTCTCTCTCACTCTGTCACCTCTCTATATCTCTCTCACACACAAACAGACACACACACAAAATGTACGTACATATTCTGAAACTAAAACTCTGTGTATCTAAATATGCAACACTATAGTTGTCTAACAGTGCCTTATCATATCATTGTATCTAATATGCAACCTATATGGTAGTGTGACAAAGCACTGAAGTATCTGTGTATCCATGGAATCTCTATGGTATAGTCTAACAAAGCACTGAAGTATCTATGTATCTAGACAGTCGGGCGCATCACACAGAGAGGAGCAGTGAACATACAGGCACATCACACAAAGAGGAGCAGTACACATGCCGGGCCAACTCACAGGGAGTACACACACAGGGAGTACACACACAGGCCCGTCACATAGGGAGTACACACACAGGGAGTACACACACAGGGAGTACACACAGGGGCCCGTCACACAGGGAGTACACACACAGGGAGTACACACAGGGGCCCGTCACACAGGGAGTACACACACAGGGAGTACACACAGGGGCCCGTCACACAGGGAGTACACACACAGGGAGTACACACACAGGCCCGTCACATAGGGAGTACACACACAGGGAGTACACACAGGGGCCCGTCACACAGGGAGTACACACACAGGGAGTACACACACAGGGAGTACACACACAGGCCCGTCACACAGGGAGTACACACACAGCCCCGTCACACAGGGAGTACACACACAGACCCGTCACACAGGCCCATCACACAGAGAGTACACACACAGGGAGTACACACACAGGCCCATCACACAGAGAGTACACACACAGGGAGTACACACACAGGCCCATCACACAGAGAGTACACACATAGGGAGTACACACAGAGGCCCGTCACACAGACAGTACACACACAGGGAGTACACACACAGACAGGGCCGTTGCTAGGAATTCTGGGCCCCCTGAAAGAATATTGTTGTGGGCCCCCCGCTCCCCAACTTGTCATCGCCAATTTTACACAACTTTTTTTTCTTAGACTACTGTATAAGTATTATAATTTTTTCTTAATTTTTCTGTTCCTCTATGTTCTTGGCGGTGCCTGACGCAATGCACCCCATTCATTTTTTTTTTCAATTAACCACTCAACAAAGAGTCACTGCCTGGGTATTATTATGTCCCTGCTTAAGACTCATGTCAATAAGCAACCATAGCCGAATTTTTCTGTCCGAGCCCGGCCCGGTCCGGCAGAATAGTAATCGAGCCCGGACTGAGTCCGACAGCCATTCAAATATGTTTTTTTCGAATCCGAACCAAGCCCGACGGAATCAATTTCTCAACTGTTCATAGTAGCCTACTAATGCCAGATTTACGTACGTTGTTTATGAATAGCCTGGCTTTATTAAACTGGGGCATGAACAGTTAAATGCTCTTTAACACAAAAAAGCGCTGTTAAACGCACAATGGTGCACAATAAGGCCAATAAGCATATTTCAATTAAATGATTCACATTGCAGGAACGTTTAGTAAAATGGTGCGGCTCCTTTAAGATGAGCACGTACAGGGAGGGAGAACGGTGACGCATAGTTTGGATGCAGCGACAAACATTTATGTGCTGTAAAAGCGTTAAACAGTATGTGAGTAACGTGAGTTTAATTAAAGCATAGCGTGTGTAATGCGTAGCTATTTAATTCCGTTTTGTAACTTGTCCTGCTGTCTGTAAGGGGAAGGAGGGTAAAGGAAAGGGAATAACCCCAAAGTTAAAAACATGTAATCTACTTCGGCCGTGGAGCATTTTACTCCCGTGCAATCCCCAACTACGGTCAGACAGACAGCAGGAAAGGTTAACAAACGGAATGAAATAGCTACACATTACACAAGCTATGCTTTAATAAAACTCACGTTTTATGATACACCAACGGAAGCAAAACAGACAAGTCTTACCATTGAAGATATTGGCGTCGTTATGAAACTATCATCCAACCATCGAGAGTTGCATCAATCATATCTCATTAAAACTTCACACTTCTGACATTGGACATATCCAACAGCCTAATTAGAATCTGCATCGTCTATAAAGCAGAAATATCTCCATACAGTAGATTTCCCTTCGTTTAATATCATTTTAAACTCTCCAGATGACAGTTTCTCTTTCACGTGCGCGAGTGTTAATGTGCGTATGGACCAAACCATATTTAAAAAAAGAGGGCCATTGCTCGGAAAAAATAATATATTTTTTAAAATGTTGCTTGATTTTTTTCGCTTTGTTTTAACTCTGATGCATTAGTATGAACATAAGATATGTCTATACATAATAATTTAGTCATGGAAAGGGAAGCTTACATAATAGGCTACTGGGGTTTTTGTGGGCCCCCCCTGGGCTGTGGGCCCCTAGAATCGTCCTCACCTTTCACCCCTTTACGACGGCCCTGCACACAGAGGCCCGTCACATAGACAGTACACACACAGCCCCGTCACACAGACAGTACACACACAGGGAGTACACACACAGGCCCGTCACACAGACAGTACACACACAGCCCCGTCACACAGGGAGTACACACACAGGGAGTACACACACAGGCCCGTCACATAGGGAGTACACACACAGCCCCGTCACACAGGGAGTACACACACAGGGAGTACACACACAGGGAGTACACACACAGGCCCGTCACATAGGGAGTACACACACAGGCCCGTCACACAAAGAGTACACACACAGGCCAATCACACAGGTAAGAGTGAAAGTTCGGTCAGGGTCCTCTACTGGTTGCCTTTGTGCTGAATTAGGTTGGAGATCCGGTGTTCCGTATTCCCAGATTTGAAGAACCAAAAGCCCTCCCCATTTAATAAGATGAATACAACCTGTGGGATAGATAAACGAATATCAACGTCTGATATGACAAAGAGGAGTTTTGCTGTGTGTAAAAAAAAAAGAACAAAGAGTGTACAATTTCAGTATAATCCCAGGATATCACTTTTGCTTTGCTTTTGGTGTTTTACTGGCAAATACATATTTTTGCATTGAATTCAGCCTGATTCGAGAGCTTCCTTGTGGAATAATTTCTGAAGAACCAGCACATACTTTTGAAGACTTTAGTAAATGTTGTAAGGCAGATTTCACTCTGAGAATGGATTTGGATTTAGGGCAGTTGGTGGCTTTAAGGGATTGGCTGGTGGCAAATGCATAGCAATGGGTCTTGAGGTAGGAAACCACTTTAGTGGGTTTGGCGGTTCCTTTTTTTCTCTTTACTTCTTTGGTCTTTCTGTCTCTCGTTCACCATTTCTCTCACATATTAATTTCAAGTTTGGTTATTCATCTAAGGTTATGTTATTTTCTATCTCATGCATTCAGGTTCATTTGGCCATTTAAGAGAATTTGGTATAATTGGCATCCAACCTGTGTATTGTTCACTTGCTATTGTGTTCGGTTGTACTTACTTTATTTGGGTTGTAACATTCAGTTGGATGACTGACACTTGCAACATTTAAGATTACTGTTTATTCATTAACCATTCATAAAATGAATGAAGTATCTATCTATCTAAATATGCAATCTCTATGGTAGTCTCACAAAGCACTGAAGTATCTATGTATCTAATATGCAGCCTCTAGTTTAGTCTAACAAAGCACTGAAATATCTTCGTATCTTAATATGCAACCAAGTGTCCAAGTGATCCAAGCCTGAAAATGTACCACGGCATTAGCATTAACATTAGCATTAGTGTTGACTGATGTGTTTTTATTTATCATTCAGGTGTCCAAGGACAGACTCCCGCTATCTTCACAAGTGTGGGTGAGAAGGCTACTCTTCCTTGCATTAATGTGGTTTATCCAAGCTGTTGTCAACCATATGGCTTAAATTGGGAAGATTAAAGGGAGATTTGAAACCTCTTAATTAATCTGATTCAATTTACAATCAAGATATATCTTCCTTCTACATTATATACATTTCATACATTTCTATTCTTATATGATGTCCTTCTCTGTGTCATTATCTTTACAGTGAAGTCTCTCATGCAGTCTCTTTGCCCCATTCTTTTGATGTATCTTGTTGTATCTTCACAGTATCTTCATTAACTTGATTAACCCATACTACTGGTAACCATTTTATATAATATAATTCTTTGTGCTCCAGATGAAAAGATTTTATGATGAAGTTTCTTATTTGTCCCTTTGTTTCTTTATTTTTTTCTCTTGATCACTCTACAGATACTAGTGAAGGGGATTTTGAAAATGATGATGATGGTAAGTGAGTGAGGTAGACACTTGTTGGCTGTTTTGACTTGAACTGCTGTACCATTGGCAATGACTTCCACTCTAGGTCACTCTCAGCTCTTTCAATTCTGTAATGAATGGCAACATGTAGATATTTATAAGTCTACTTAAGTCACTGTCCTTGCGGTCTACAGAGCCAAGCCCCTCTACACAACAAATATCAGTGACCAAAGCTACTACAGACAGTAAAGGGGATAGTGAATAATAATAACATGACATAATAATACCCAGTGACTCTTCGTCGAGTGGTTAATTGGAAAAAAAATGGATGCATTGCATCAGGCATGTCAAGAACATACAGTAGAGGAACAGAAAAATAAAGACAAAATTATAATACATATAGTCTAAGTTATGTAAAAATTGATCTTTGGCGATGAAAAGTTGCGGGGGCCCACACCAATATTCTTTCAGGGGGCCTAGAATTCCTAGCAACGGCCCTGTATGCAACCTCTATGGCAGTCTAACAAAGCACTAAAAAATATATGTATCTAAATATGCAACCAAGTCCAGTGTGATTGTGTGTGTGTGTGTGTGTGTGTGTGTGTGTGTGTGTGTGAGAGAGTGTGTGTGTGTGTGTGTGTTTGTGTTTGTGTTTGTAAGGCAGAAACACTGCTCTGCATGGCCTCACACAAACATGCTGCTCACACCTTTGAGCTCAGTTAGGAAAGGCACCTCTGCCTGTAGTCTCCTACAGCTGGGATACAAAGATGACTGGATGCATTTAGGTGCTGTTGCCACAAAACCTAGTGTCCTCAACAGCTTGTTAACAGTGATGAGTGACATTAATCTGATTCAATTTACAATCAAGATCTACCTTTCTTCTGCATTCATATACATTTCATACATTTCTATTCTTATATGATGTCATTATCTGTGTCATTTCTATTCTTATGATGTCTTCCTCTCTGTCATTCTCAATATAGTGCAGTCTCTTTGCCCCATTCTTTTGATGTATCTCGCTGTATCTTCACATCTTCATGAACTTGATTAACACACACTACTGTCAGCCATTTTATATAATATAATTATTTTTGCTCCAGATGAAAAGATTTTATGATGAAGTCTCTTATTTTTCCCTTTGTTTCTTTATTTTCTCTCTTGATCACTCTGCAGATACTAGTGGGGATTCTGAAGATTATGATAATGGTAAGTGAGTGAGGTAGACACTTGTTGGCTGTTTTGACTTATTACTGAACTGCTGTACCATTGGCAATTACTTACACATTAGGTCACTCTCAGCTCTTTCAATTCTGCAATGAATGGCAAAAATAGAATGGTCTACAGAGCCCAGCCCCTCTACGCAACAAATATCAGTAACCGATGCTACTTCAGACAGTGAAGGGGATAGTGAATAATAATAACATGACATAATAATACCCAGTGACTCTTTGTTGAGTGGTTAATAAAAAAAAAATGATGCATTGCATCAGGCAATGTCAAGAACATAGAGGACTAGAAAAATAAAGACAAAATTATAATACATATAGTCTAAGTTGTGTAATATTGATCTTAGGCTGTGAAAAATTGGGGGGCAGGGGCCCACACCAATATACTTTCAGGGGGCCTAGAATTCCTAGCAACGGCCCTGTATGCAACCTCTATGGCAGTCGTTCTCAAAGTGTGGTCCGCCAGTGCCCCGTAATGGTCCGCGACAGCCAAAACCAAATTATTGCGACATTTCTAACATACTACTCAGAACAAAGAGCCAACACAGCCAGCAGCCTAATCTAATAAAGAGTTGCCTAATCTATTAACAAGGTCATGGATTGGAGGCTTAAGACAGCAACTATGAAAAGAAAATTAAATGAGAAAGCCTCTGACACAGACAAGGAGAAGGTGCAACGATGAGATGGTTCAGCCTTATTGGGCATTATCCCGCCACGGAGCTGCATTCAAACAGTGTTTGTTTCTCCCACTGCGGAGACAACAAGATGATAACTATATTCTGTGCTGTGTGACGTTGGATAATGTCAGCTCTTAATTCCAAAATGATGTCTACTAGGATGCATGTATTAATTCCAGTGGGCTAGCCTATACTGTTGGTACTGAATCACTGCGGTCGGTATGTGCATCGTTGTGTTTTGTGATACATTGGCCTGTCTGAGTGTGTGATGGAAGTATGAGGCTGTGAGCGAACTATAGTTTGTAACATAACCAAGTCACGCATGGAGCAGGGTTCCAGATGCTTTGCCTTACACATTGTCATATCTATAACCAGCCTACCGGTACGTAGAAAAAGGAGAGCCCACCCGCTTACAATTGTCTGGCACCA
>NC_137918.1:4674806-4737306 GCF_963457725.1 Sprattus sprattus
GGATATTGTAGCGATCTCAGTCACTACGAGTTTGATACTTCAATGTACTTCAATGACTTGGTTGTTGCAATATTACTGTTATTCGCTAACGAATATCAACAGCAACAAAATCAGCTACGTCTAGTTTTTCAGTTCACAAGATCATAATCATAAAACGTGTTGACAAGACATTGAAAATCCTGTCAAAAAACCTGTTGGTTTGTTAAGGTTTACTATGGGCAGGGGCGAAGTTTGCCACCCCGAAGTAAGATATTTGTTGCTGTGACGTCACGCTGAATTGTCGTATATGATGTCTTTCTCTGTGTCATTTCTATTCTCATATGAGGTCATTCTCTGTGTCATTTCTATTCTTATATGTTGTCATTTTTTGTCTCATTTCTATTCTTATATGTCATTATCTGTGTCATTTCTATTCGTATATGATGTAATTCTCTGTCATTCTCTTTAAAGTGCAGTCTCTCATGCAGCCTCTTTGCCCCATTCTTTTGATTTCTCTCGGTGTAGCTTCACTTTATCTTCATTAACTTAATTAACACATAATGTTACTACTGTTTTTACCATTTTATAAACTATCATTCTTTGATCTCCAGCTGGACAGATTTATGATGAAGTCTCTTATTTGTCCCTTTGTTTCTTTATTCTCTGTCTTTATCACTCTTTCTCTATCCTTTTTATTACTCTCTCTGTACAACTATCTCTCTGTCTCAGTGGTCCATGTGGCTGTTCGAGTTGCTACCTTTATCAGTCTGTTTGTGGCTGTGATCATAGTAGCAATCATTTACGGGATGAGATCAGGTGAGTGGATTACTGCAGACACTAATCTACACACTCTTTACTGTACTGAGCTCTATTTGTCGTAAGTTATTACGTTAAATTAATCAATTGTCCTATCAGCCCGTTAGAATTATCGAGATAATTGAGGATAGGATATATTGGCTCGTCGACGGCTTATCCGCAGTCTAACCATATCGTTGATTTGAACCAGACTAACTTTATCAGGTTATCGATCACCAAAACCATGTTTTTTTTTAACGGTGCAGTGGCTCCTAAACTCAAGGAAAAAGCCTCTTTTTTTTTCTCCACTGGCGAGCAGGAAATGATCATGAACGCTAAGGAAGAATACAAGACCATAAGCATGGCAAAATCCAACACCGCCACGGCTGCAAGAGCAAGACAAGAAACTGTGCATGGGGCTGTGTATGGGCTGTTATGTATACACTAGTGCAGTGCCCGTAGGAATTATGCATTCTGTAGAGTTAGCAGACGTAGGTGTAGCTGTTGGGTAGTGTAATAGCTTTTTTTTATATATATATTTGCACTCCACATAGGTACAGGTTACACTGAAGTATTATTGTGATGCATGTTTCCTTTTCAATAATAAATGTTTCAATGTTGTATAGCTTTTTTGGAGATATACCAACAAATAAAGTTTGAGATTATGTAGTGGATGCAGTTGAATATAGATGTCAAAGTTGCTGTCTAAACTATAAACTAAATGTCATAAAGAAAGAAATTATTTAAAATGAAGTTATGGTTGAAATAGGATCACTTCTTTATTGTAAGGGTAAGTGTGGGTAAGAATGGTCATGTAGTTGGACTCAAATGTAGGTTAATTTTATTGAATGTATGTACTGTAGGCTACTGTATGACTTCGATGATGCTAGCTTTGACAGCCCACTCTCAGACAGATAGTAAGCTAATAATGTCCTTACAATGGTAACACAGTTGGAGGATAACATGACGACGTGGCCCAACATAATTTACAGCGAGATTTGCGCGTATTTTCGTGGACTCCATAGCAACTGATGGGAAAGCAATGGACAATCTGAAAGCCTCCGAGGCTTATCAATATAAGCTACCATTAATAGCGGTGTAGTACTCCACTCTTGCGTTGTGATTTGATTGGCACCCAGCCGTTTATTCATACACTCTGACAGATTTATTGAACACAGAGCAAAGGCGATCACACACAGTATCTTCGGAATGACAGCCTCTCCCAGCCAGGGCAAATGCAGACTGAGGTTTATAATATTGCAATAATGAGAAAACAAAATACACACGAATTACAACATATACATCGGAAAACCTCTCTCATTGCGTCAGTAGATGAATGAACGCATGGTCAGTGGTCTAGGCTCTAGGCTAACCACACGACTGTTCTATGACTATAACATCATTCACGTCGCGCGGGTCCGCCCCGTTGTAAGTCAAATAAGTGCAGAAATGTACTGTAAAAATTCGCTATACTAATAAACAATATGAATATTTTGATGGATTACTATTCCCTGTCTGTTAGATGACTGTACAACTCAAGACATTACTTTGAAACTTAATATAAAGAAACTTATATAAACGAATAGATAAAATCAATCACTGTCTTAAGATTACCTGAGCAAAAGTCTGGATCTGTTCACCAAGAAGAATTTGAATGCGGACCTCCTTATGGTATCCAACGCTATTCTGAACTTTGAGTGAAGGCAGGATAGTTTTAATACCGCTAATATTGTTTGTGACATAATTTGTGACGTCATTTCGGTGCTACGGGAAACGATAACCCATTAGTGCCTACGGGAAACGGTAAAATACAAATATCTCGCGAACCATGATTTCAAAAATCTTCAAAATCAAGGATGCACAGGTTCATGACATGCGTAAGCTACATGCGAAATCTAACTAGGGTGTAACTACCGTCAGGGAGATACACCCTAGACTGACAGACACACAGAGATTCCTGGATTTATAGATAGATATATGTATAGATCATGTCATGTTTGTAGTTGGGGAGTTTGCGGTTGAGATTTCCTTTGTTAAAGTCGCAGAGGACAATATCTAAAAAGTCCGGGTTAGTCCGTTCTACGCACAGTGGTCGGTGGGCATGCATGCCTCTTGCACGTTAGCCTGTGGGGGAATGTAAACATTGACCAGAATGAATTAAATGAACTCATGGGGGGAGTAGAAGTATTTCAGTATCAGTTTGTAAACCCAAACCCATGTGGTGTTCTCTTTCTTTTCCCAAAGGCTCGTAGTGTTCACTCGGCTGCAACCAGTGAGTCCTTGTAGCCTTGTATTCCTTGTGGGCTCTTGAGACGCAACTGGTGCCAGATTCTTCATCACCTAAATCAGCCTTCATCAACTGCACTGGAGCTACAGGATGCCAGGCTAGCAGGCTGCAGGCTAGCAGGCTGCAGTTAAAGGTGGCATTAATGTTCAACTTCAAGATGTCTCAAACCTCACTGTTTTTTTTTTATTATCTTACAATAACCGCATGCTGGTTGGGCTGTGACTGGTTCTCTTAGCAGTACTTTTATGAGGAAGATGTGGGATCATTTTGTGTTTTACAATAATCAATGTGCTTAGTTGTGAAAGTTTGAAATGCTCTCCTTTTTCTATCCCTGAGTCCTTATGAATATATCATTCCCTTATGGTGTGGACATGAATTCCTTCTATAGAGTAAAGTGAGGAATATATTATCAGAGCTTTGGATTTGTTACTTTTAACTTGTATTGCATTCCCCGGTGCCATGAATAAAGCTGCAGTCTCACACCTTTGTTGCCTGAAAGTTTCTACCACAAAGACATTTGATGAGCTTCAGAAACGGCATTATGTCTCTCTTCTGGTATTACTTGGATAAGTAAATGTTAGGCTTCCTTGTATTTAGATGTCTTTAGATGAGGGGAGTGGTTTTGATGTGTAACCAGTTATTGTGACAGTGTCTGTGAACTTCACACTGGAGATGTAGGTGTCACTCCTGCAGAAGTTCTATTATGGATTATCAGTCTTATTAGAGGTGCAGTCCTTGATTATTAAATTCAGCACAATTCTCCTGGAAATTCCTCTAATTGTCCTTACAGTGTGTGTGCCCAAACCAACTCCAGTGTGTGTGATCAAAATAACTTCAGTGTGTGAGATCAAACTAACTCCAGTATGTGTGATCAAACTAATTCCAGTGTGTGTGATCAAACTGATGGAACTGGAAATATCGCTATTCTGCTATCACGTAGGCCTTTCTCTGAGCAGCAGCTGAGAGGGGGACTTTGACTCTGCCTCCGGTCCCTTCTTCAACTTTAGCGTGCTTATTATTATTCTGTCAAAACTAACTCTGGTATTGGTGCACCTCATGGAAATGGAAACCCAAGCCAGACACACACACACACACACACACACACACACACACTCACACACACAAACACATGGGTGTGTATGTAAGTGTGTGGGTGTGCGTGCATGTAGGTGAGTGGGTATTACTGTAGCATCTGCGGCTTTTCGCACAGAACATCATGGGGATCATCCACTGCGGAAACAGTCTAGTCTAGTATACTCATTCCAACTCCCACACACCACTGTAACAATAGACCAACAGTTCCCATAGATACTGTATGTATATATAGCTACAGATTTAATACATAGATTGTTCAGTATGTCTTATAGTAGGAGCTTTGTGATGCTCAGTATGTGGGCTCAGAGACTCAGAGATTTGTAGGGTGAGCCTTCTTCAGTCTGGCCAGGGAGGCGACAGGTGGTGTTTTACAGCCATCCGGTGACTAGAGCGTTAGGACGCTAGAACGCTAGAACACACAACGGCACAGCGGCTGCCCTGCTGTAAATACAGAGGTAGCCTTTCCACTGAGGGAAATCTGTGTCAGACACTTGAAATGTGTGTCTGTGTGTGTGTATGTGTGTAAGTGTGTGTGTGTGTGTGTGTGTGTGAGAGAGGGAAAGCAAGAGTGAAAGAGAGAGAGGTAGAGAGAGAGAGAGAGAGAGAGAGAGAGAGAGAGACAGGGGAGACTTAGCGTGGGAAAGAGTTTTATTTTCTGTCCAAAAATAAACCTGGATCATTTTAGGATATAAATAAAACCCATTAGGTGAAATGAGTTGGACAGCGGTGGTGTTGGGTATGCCCTGAGAGGAGAGAACACACCTCAATAAATACTGGCCAACATGACTGGTGCTCTCAGTATTTGTGGATGACAAACAGGGAGTATCACACACAACACAACTGCACTACGAGAGGCAGGAACACCATGTCTCCATTCTTTGGAATAGAGAAAAACATTGACAAAGACAAAAAGTCCTATTTACGTAACAGTCATAGAATCCTCTTACAGACTTGGCTCTAAAGTCTTATTTACATTACGGGCACGATCATAGAATCCTTTTACAGACTTGGCTCTTAGTAGCATTTGCTGCCAATACAGCATAGTCTGGAGGGCTTTTCTAGAAATGCATCATTAAACCTCTCTGTGTCTTTATGTGTGTGTGTGTGTGCATGTGTGTGTGTGCATGTGTGTGCATGTTTGTGCATGTGTGTGTGTGCTATCTGTGCATGTGTGCATGTGCGCATGTGTGTATGTGTGTATGTGTGTATGTGTGTATGTGTGTGTGCCTGAGTAATTAATCTAACAGCCAAGGATTGGCATGTCCAAAAGCCAATTACTCATAGGGAGTAAAAGGCACTGTTGGACAGTGCGCCTTCTCCCTGGCCATGTGTGTGCATGTGTGTGTATGTGTGTGTGTGTGTGTATGTGTGTGTGTATGCGTGTGTGTGTGTGTGTGTGTGTGTCCTGGCCATGACCTGGTCAACGGATTTGCCACAGTGGCTCTTAAGTGCATGGTTGTCTCTACACTTTTAAGGCCCTAAGCGGAATTGAAATGTGTCTTACAAAACTGTTGTCAAGAGAGTGTGTGTGTGTGTGTGTGTGTGTGTGTGTGTGTAAAGATCTCCGACGATGGACTTGTAGCCTTGAAATTGTCCATGCTTTTCTACAATTTTGGTTCTGAAACCCCCAGACAATTCTTTGCGCTTCTTTTTTTGTCCATGCTCAGTGTGGTATACACAGACCCACAACACAAAGGTTGAGTCAACTTTGCTCCATTTTAACTGGTTGCAAATGTGATTTATATGTTACCAGCATCTGTGACTTGCTACAGGTGAGTTTAAATACAAATTAAAAGAGCATTACATGCTTGAATTACAATTCTTTTTTACAATTTTGAAAAGGTGCCAATAATTTTGTCAGGTCCACTTTTGGAGATTTGTGTGGAATCATGTCAGATCTGGCTTTTCTTGTCTGCTTTTTTGAGTTGATTCAAATCAACATGTGAATACTAAAACATTTTGCAATTGCAACAATTTTCTCGGAGAAGTGGTACATTATCTGACAGAAGTGCAGGGGTGCCAATATGTTTGTCCATGACTTTATGTATGTGCAGTATATCATGTATAACACTTTGAGAGAACGATCATCATTTTTTTTCTTAACTACAATGATGACAGTGACAGTACATCAGTAATCAGTATGCATTGCATGTCATTATCACATCACTGCTCTTTTCCTCCGCATGATCTATTGTGTTAAGTCACTGTGTGACGATGTGATCGTCCATACAGGTGAATATTATGCTCTCTGGCTGCCACGCTATTGAGCCGGGCTCTTTGGTGAGGTGGTCAGAGCGCATGTTTGGCAGCCCGTTGACCCAGGGTTCGAGTCCAGGTGGGGTGACCACGCTCTCCCTTCGCTACACACTGACAGAGGTGTGAAGGATAACTTAAATGCAATGGGTTCAGGTTGAGCTGAATGATGTGGCACATGGCGGTGTATAAATGATGAATATAAATTAGACATGGGAGTAGGAGTGAGATTCTTAATCACTAACTTAAGTTCTGTATCCATGTACTGTTCATCTTACTCGCTCACACTGTATGTATACTTTTTCCTTGTCCTAATATACTGTACATCTTGCCATATTATTTTTTCATTGATACAATTTGAAGAGAGGCTCAAAATTATCCTAATCGTTTTTTTTGGAGCTTTTCAAAAACATTTGCATCTAATAGAGCTCTTAGATCAGCAGACGGGGAGTAAACTTGGCAGGATGACGGAGGATCCATCACAAGATGGCGGCCGGGCTTTGAAGTCTTTGTCAGGCATAAGGCAGGGGCTAAGTGCAGGGGTGGGGGTCGAGGCGGTGGAGGGGGAGGAAGGGAGCGGAGTGGAGCCCAGTGACCAGTGTACGTATCTCTACACCAGGTGTCCAAATAAGACCCCAGAATGCCCCCAGTGTACTCCCCAAGACCAACATCTGTGTTTACACTCAGATTTTTCACATTTAATTTGACGCTGGACTCGAGACGAGTGGCTACTCTGAAACAGGCAAAGGTGGAGAATTAAGTGATTGCATGATGGGGATGTATTTGAACAGAGATATGAGAGGTTACTGCAAAGGCAGGGCACCATGGAAACTGTCTGGTCTTGATATTTATTGCAATCTAGTCCCAAAAACCATGAAGGAACACATACACACACAATCAGACCACATACACACACACACACACAGACACACTCAGACCACATACATAAACACACACACAAAAACACACACATACACAGACCACATCCACACACACATATACACACACAAACACACACACACACATACACATACACACACACTCAGACCACATACATAAACACACAAACACACACACACTCAGACCACATACACACACACACACACACACACACACACACACACACACACACTCAATATCTTACAGTAATCACAGATTGTTATTTGAGTTGGACTGGAGATGGCTGGCTACTCTAAAACAGGCGATGGTGTAAAATTAAATGATTGCATGTTGGGGAAGTATTCGGGCAGAGATATGATAGGTTACTGCGAAGGCAGGGCACTGTGGGAACTGGAATCTCATCCAGGGCCCTCAACTGATTTACTCCCAGGCAAATATAGGAGTGAATATATAGGAGTGAATATGCACATCCTGGAAAAAAAATACTAAAGAATAATGTGTGTAACATTGTTCAGTGCCTGGTACGACATGTCTGCAATATGTATCAAACTCCACTTTGTGTCTGCAGGTAATCAATTGTAGCAGAAATCCTGGAATGTGTATATGTTCAGTGTGTATGTGCCTTGTGTGAGTGTGTGTATGTAAAGTGTGTGTGTGCCTTGTGTGAGTGTGTGTATATTCAGTGTGTGTGTGTGTGTGTGTGTGTGTGCGTGCGTGTGCCTAGTCTCCTACCCAGTGTTAAAACTTGAATAGTTTAGTGGCGAGACCCTGAAGTAGGTTCACATGATAAATGTGTTGCACTGCATCCAAATAACACAGTAGCTCCCTCCGTGCTGGGGAATATATACGCTGGGAAAATAAGACAGCAACATCTTTAGCAATGCAAACGTTTTAGAGCGGTTGTATGTAGTATTAATGGTGTGAACTGTCATTATTTTTGCTATGATTTGAGAGTGGTGGCCAGGGTATTATGGTATGGTGAGGTACAGGAATAAACATGTAAGGCAAGTACAATAATGATATATTCCTAAGAGTATAGTATTGAAGAAAGTAAGAAAGAAAGAAAGTAAGAGAGAAAGAAAGGAAGGAAGGGGGAAGAAAGACATAACATTTATATAGACATTTTTTTTATTCGAAGCGACGTACAAAGGAGAGAACAATCAAGCTACGAGCAATAGAGACCTAGTGTAACAACAAATACTATTTTACATGAAAAATAAAAGAGAGCAGGACACTCTCACCACAGAATTTTCTTATTGTGACGCTTTGCATCGCAGCTGCATCTCCAAAGTGCATTATCTTCTGCTAACTGAACGTTGTCGTTCATTATCCCTTACTTCCAAGATGTCTTCAACAAATGATCGAGTATTTGTGTCTCTGTGTGTGTGTTTGTTTGTGTGTGTCTGTGTGTCTGTGTGCGTGTGCGTGTGCGTGTGCGTGTGCGTGTGCGTGTGCGTGTGCGTGTGCGTGTGTCTGTGTCTGTGTGTGTGTGTGTCTGTGTGTGTAGGCTCTTCGTGTGAATAGAGGTTGATTGGTTCAGCACAGCTTGTGCACTCTGTACTGAGTTTTACTGAATAATTATGTGATTATGTTGCTTTTAGCACTTCAGCATTCACTTTGTCAAGACAACCTTGAAAGAAGAGCTTCAATACTAGGAAAGTGTACACTGTGAAAGGAATCAAAATACTTTTCTCTTCAGTGGGTTCAGTGTTACTACATTGTGTTACAGCTGTAAATGGCTTTGGATACCTAGAAATGTCTTGCAAAATGATACTCTTGAATCTAAAGGATACATGCATGGTGTTGGTCATTGTGTGCACAGATACATGCAGGGTGTTGGTCATTGTGTGCACAGATGAAAACACATCATCACCTTTGGCTTTCACGTTTCTGTGCTGGTGTGTAGATCAGGATGAGGAGAACATGAAGAAAAATGACTCATTGTGTTTCTTCTTTCATTCCACTTCATCTCTCCACTACACTTCTCTCTCTCTCTCCCTCACTCTGTTTCTCTCATTCCCTCTCTCTGTTTCTCTCTCTCTTTCTTTTACTCACTCTCTCTGTTTCTTTCACTCCATCTCTCTATTTCTATCTCTCTGTTTCTCTCACCCCCTTTCTCTGTTTCTCTCACTCTCTGTATCTCACTCACTCTCCCTCTCTCTGTTTCTCTCCCTCTCTCTCACTGTTTCTCTCACTCACTCCCTCTCTGTGTCTCTCCCTCTCTCTGATTCTCAATCCCTCTGTTTCTCTCACTCTTTTTCTTTCTCTTTCCGTTTCTCTCCCTCTCCTTCTCTCACTCCCTCAGTTTCTCTCACTCCCTCTCTGTGTCTCTCCCTCTCTCTCCCCCTCTCACTCCCTCAGTTTCTCTCACTCCCTCTCTGTTTCTCTCACTCCCTCTCTCTGTTTCTCTCTCTCTCTCCTCATCTCTCTTTCTCTGTGTTTCTCTCACTTACTCTCTTTTTCTCTCTCCATCTCTCTCTTTCTCTCTGACTCCCTGTCTCTGTTTCTCCTACTCCCTCTCTCCCCCTCACTCCATTTCTCCCACTCCCTCACTCTGTTTCTCTCACTCCCTCTCTCTCTCTCACAATCCCTCTCTGCCTCTGTTTCTCTCACTCCCTCTGCTCAGTAAAGGCTGGGGCTGGCACAGTCTGTCCTGTTCATGACGTAACTCATACAGGAGGGAATGAGGCTCACTCTCCTCCCAGAGGCCCCCCATCTCTCTCTGTCTTTCATCCCAGCATGGGGGTCTGGTCGTCACGGTACTGGAGGAAAACAGATGGTGTCTTATTTCCTCCTCCACTACAGCCTTTGTGGCAGGGATTTGGGTTTGGGTCGACCCTGTAGGACTTCTGAGTGCCAAGATGGAGCAGCTCCCAGAGTCCAAACATCGTGATTAGGTGACATGAGGTCTACACTAACACTAACCACTGCTCAAAGGATTGACACCATGGCAACCTAAAGAACCAGGGCTGAAGGGATGGATAAATACCTCTGTGTGAGGTGTACGTGTGTGAACTATACAACGCCTCACTCACAATGGTCCGTCAGTGCTTTATATATACATATACTTATATATAGTATATACTGTATATATACTTTTTATATATACATAGTATATACTTTTATATGTATATTTAAATACTGTATATATATATCTTCATAAATAATAAAATCTTATATATAGACATATATACTTTTACATGTATGTACACATATACCTTTATATATACTTTTATATACATACTTTTATTTACATATAGGGTCAGAGTCTCTAACTTCTCCGCCTCTAGATTGGTCTAAAAATGACCCCTTCAATTCCCATGTAGTCAAAAGTCTTCCGAGACTTATGAAGGAACCGGTTTTTACTAAAAACACACATGGGACTAAAAAAAAAACATGCAGGTTACCTGTAGGTCAGGTTATTAGCTGTGTGTAAAGGGTGATGTATGTACACGTGACAGAGCCTTGTGGTGTTAATCTCCCGCCATACATTTGACCTGAGAGAAGTATCCTTCTTTAGGTATGTCCTGCTGAGACCCTGGTCCTGCTGATCTCTGCATTCCCTAAGACCTGAGCTAGAGAGGCTGCCAGGGGCAGGTCAAATGATTACCCATGAACACAGACCTCGACCCGCCCCCGCCCCCGCCCCCGGGCTCACTACACAGAGGTGTGGACAGTGGAGAAGTGGGGTATCTGTACACAGAGCCCATGGTGCAAGGGACGGTGTGTGTGTGTGTGTGTGTGTGTGTGTGTTGTGGGGGTAGTAGCATTGAGGGGAGAGGTATATTTTGGCATTGCTTTGATGTCCTCCCTCACTACTCACCCCCCTTTGGGAAAACATGCAGATGAGAAACATGTGATGGTCGTCATCTATATCCCTTGATTGTGCAATGCTCTAAAAGGCATGTTGAAACCCAAGTGAAACATGCTGAGGGGGAGAGAGAACTATACCTACACCGCCAACCTTACAAGAAGGACAGCAAACATGTAGAATGCCAACTAACACTTAAGTACCCATGGTCATGGGCTTGTCAGAGTATTCATTTGGAGAACTTACTCGCTTCTTTTTATTTCATCATCTTTTTTTTTTTAAGTTGGTATGCCTATTCTTGAACCACACAATGTGGCCAAGACCAGAATTGATTCTTCATGGTCGAAGCCATTTAGTGCCTCTTCCGAAGTGCAGCCCTGACATTATTTAACCTTTCAGCAGGTACCGTACACTGGTGTGCTTCGAACATTCAAAACACTACAGGTCCATCAAAAATAACGTGGAATTCTAGAATCTTACATTGTTGAGGAACGAGTTATTTTGTTGTTCGGTCCTTATTAGTGAGCGATAGAGGTATTTGAGACAAACATTTGATAGGCTTTTATTCCGCCTCAGTCTGTAATCCATTTCTTCACCTCTTTGTCTGTCTGTCACTCCATTTTAAAGATGTGTGCTCTGAAAGATTTCACCACAGGCTTTTCTCTTACATTTCGAGACAAGGCTCTGTTTAGTTGCTTCTCCCTGTGTTTCTGTGTTTCGTTTGCCTAGCAACCATCTGTGAGGGTCCTGAGCCCAGTTGTTTCCCCGTTCAGCAAGAAGGCTTAGACTGAGGGTTTCCCACAGTACACACCACTGCAGACAGACTGACAAGCATCCAGAGATAACACAAGGATGAGTTTATAACTATTTTTTTGTGGGAGTGTATACGTCCCATAGTGCAAATATTAACTGTTTTATTAAGACTTTCATACCCATGTTCATAGATGCACTGTATACTGTGTTCTTATGATTTACACTCACAAGCTTACATGATTGCCTTCAAGAGACTTATAATATACCGTTGTCGTGTCATTTGAAATTACAATGCTTAATCCCTTTTCCACATGCTTCTATGGGTTTGTGTGCACAGGCGTTCTCTGTCTCTCTCTAACGCACATACATACAGAGACGTTCACATAAGCGCACAGACACAAACACACACACACACACACACACACACACACACACTACATACACCATTCGTTTTGACCAGAGCTGCATAACACACTTCCTCCTCTTCCAAGATGCCCCTTTTTTCTTGTGTGTGTGTGTACAATGTCTGACAAAAGTCATGTCACTTATCCAAGTTGTAGGAACAACAGATAATAACTTGACTTGTAGTTGATCAATTGGAATCAGAAATGGCTCATATGAAAGGCAAAGGCCTCTAGATTATGCTTATTATACCAACATAAAGTTGTGTATCATTAATTGAGTTTTATCATGTAATAAAGACAGACAGGTCAGATTGGGTTTGGACAAAAGTCTTGTCGCATACACAAAAATATTTTTTTTAATTTTGAATTTTACTTTGATAACACAAGAATGCTACAATAGCATCAGAGCATAAAGTCATGGTGCCCTGGGGAAAAAAAACAATATCATATATGACTCAGATGAGCTTGGAGGACTGCATCCATACTGCATCCACTTTGATGTGGAGGCCGAAATATGAGAAGAAGCGCCATCCTGCTGAAGAATTTGCCGTCTCCTGTTGTTTGGAATGTAATCGCCATCAAGAATCCCTTGATATTTCAGGCTGCTGATGTTGCCATCCTCTCTGCAGATCTTTTGCACACCCCCATACAAACCATGATTTTTCCTCCACCAAACTTGACTGTTTTCTGGGTGAATCTTGGGTCCATGCGGGTTCCAACAGGTCTTCTGCAGTATTCGTAGCGATCGTAATGCAGTTTAATGGATGATTCATCAGAAAAAAAAACAACCTTCTGACACTTTTCCACTGTCTATCGTTTTGGCAAAAAAATGGTTTGGGGTTACAACCAGTATGGGTGTGCAGAGTGGATGGCAACATCAACAGCCTTAAGTATCAAGAGATTATTGCATCCCAAACCACAAGAGAATGTAAATTCTTCAGCAGGATGACGCTCCTTCTCATACTTCAGCCTCCACATCAAAGTTCCTGAAACCAAAGAAAGTCAAGGTGCTCCGGGATTGGCCAGCCCATCACCAGACAAGAACATTATTGAGCATGTCTGAAGTAGGATGAAGGAGGAGGCTTGGAAGATGAAACCAGTCCTGCAAGACTGCTTTCTTTGCCATTCCATACGTCATCAATTAGTTATTTGAGTAATTGCCGAGACATATGGATGCAGTCCTCCAAGCTCATGGGAGTCATACACAATATTATTTGTTTTTTCCAAGGCACCATGACTTTATGCTCTGATGTTATTGTAGCATTTTTGTGTTATCAAAGTAAAATTAAAAATTAAAACAAATATTTTTGTGTATGCGACAAGACTTTTGTCCAAACCCAATCTGACCTGTCTGTCCTTATTACATGATAAAACTCAATTAATGATACACAACTTTATGTTGGTATAATAAGCATAATCTAAAGGCCTTCGCCTTTCATAGAAGCCATTTCTGATTCCAATTGATCAACTACAAGTCAAGTTATCATCTGTTGTGCCTACAACTTGGATAGGTGACAAGACTTTTGTCAGGCACTGTATGTGTGTGAATGTGTGTGTGTGTGTGTGTGTGTGTGTGTGTGTGTGTGTGTGTGTGTGTGTGTGAGGGAGCGAGAGACTGTGTGTGTGTGTGTTTGTGTGTGTGTGTGTGTGTGTGTGTGTTTGTGTGTGTGTGTGTGTGTGTGTGTGTGTGTGTGTGTGTGTGTGTGTGTGTGTGTGTGTGTGTGTGTGTGTGTGTGTGTGTGTGTGTGTGTGTGTGTGTGTGTGTGTGTGTGCTTGTGTGTGAGTGTGTGTCTGTGCATTAATGAGGCTGAGGTTTTCACTGTTCAGACTCTAGTGCATTTTCAATGAAAATCACCACCAGCCTTGCTGCAGCCCCTCTGCCAGTGCCCTCCCCATATGCCACTGCTGGTACCCCTGGTCTCACTCCTGTGTCTTCACTAACCTATCAACAACCAATCACCCTGTCTCATCCAATCACAGCACACTCTCTCCCTTACCAGAGGCTTTTTCAGGTGGGTAGGAGGTTGTGGGGGAACCAACTGTAGAATTATGGAGTTCAAGGATGAATCACTTTGCCAGACCATAAAACGATAACATCAACATCCTGTAATCCAATAACATCTCTACTTCTAACTGTAATAAGCCTACAACTATATTCTTAATGCTCTAATTACACCACATCTCAGCTCCCCATGGCATGATAAAGTATACTAACAAAGTAGAATATCTGGATTAACTAAATTTAGCTACATGATGTAGTGGGCGTAAAACAACATAAGATAGATTGGTGGTCCACTTGTGTGCAATAAATCTAACTGAGTTGTCCAGCCAAAATGTCAACCTCTCTCCAGTACTATAATGAAAGGCTACGTTCTGCCTCATTTTGGCAATGAGTAAAAAGTATTAACATGGCACACTGCACATTATTGTGTCTACTGACTACTTTTGAAATAGTCTAGAATTCTAAAATGCACTGCAGGCCTGGACTACAGGTAGAAATTTGTTGCAGAGAAATCAGATTTTGTTCATCTGAAGCTGTCCTAACGTTTCCAAATTAGATGATTAGATTAGCAATTCTCTTTTTTTGTGTCAGATGGCTGCAACACTCTTCTCTGTAGAAATGTGACTGCTGTACCGTAAACGAATCTCTACTGCCATCGCGTTGAAAAGACCTGAAATGCATTTGTTCTGAATCAATGACTTGGTATCAAACGTGGATACCAACCTGAATATACGACTACATCTCTTTGCATAGATCTATTCATTATGCACCGACAACTTAACACCCCACAAGTGCAAAAAATATATATATATAAATATATATATATTTTTTAACAAACCCCATTTCCCATGATCCAACGCACATTGTCATCACTTCCGATTCCTTTGCTATTCAGGAAGTTGTATCTGAGAAGTTGTTGTGGTGAAAGCTGATAGAACACAGAAAGTCTGATCGTAATCATTTGGCACCGTTTCCCAAGAAACAAATCAATTAAACATTACCTGATATCAAAGGCCCGTAAGACTATACAGAATGTCTCGACAGTCAAACAGAACCTCCGACAGTAAGAAAATGGTAAGCTCTGCTTCCTGTCACACGATAGTCATGCATTGCTAGCATTGCTAGTCCTGCTTTGTGTATGAGCCCACATACCATTACTTACTGAAAGTTCGCTACTGCAGTAAATCCTGATAACCTGCGTTTTGCAACAGTATAGACTGCCAACGTTTAAAGTTTCTCCCTCGTGACTTCGGGATCGGGATGTGTTTGAATTGACGTTGGATAGCTTGCTGTGTAGCTTAAGCTAGGTAGTCAGTGTTTAACTTGTATTTGCAACACTACATTAACGTTAATTGAAATGTCTATTGTCGTGCATGTATTAACCAGGAACAATATCATGTCTGATTAATATTTTGCCAAAGATTGCAGTCACAACTTACCCTAGTTATCGACTCAAGAGTACAATCATTTTTGAACAGGGCTGGCGTGATGAACCGCTACGGTTTCTAACGTAAGTGGTTGATAGCTAAGATACCTTGTTGGTAGAATATAAGGGGACATTGATCTGTGTCCTAATGACCTTAACAAATTCTGCAAAACCTACCTGTCACTGTCCCAAGTATTGGTGAATTCGTAAGTCACTACTTCAGGTGTGTGGGTCACAAGCAGTTCATTTTCAAAATTCAATAATATCCTCCTGAGCAAGCATGCAACTAATAACAGACATGAGAGCATCTAATTCACAGCGTGAAGAAAACCAGGATAAACTAAATACGTTGCTAAATGTCTTATTTGAATTTAGAGAAGTACCATGCATTTGTTTAGACAGGTTGATATTTCAGGCCACAAGGTGGCGCTCGAACACTGTAGTCTAGTCCAACATTAGCTTTCATTGTCACGATTGGGAATCGTATCTTTCCCATTGGTCTTTTCAAACTCTTGTGATAGTTTCAGTAATTTCAGTGCTCAGTTTTTAGGTACTGTATATATATAGGTTGCGTGACCCCAGTCAGGGAGCAAACATAACTCTTGGTCTCCTAACTAGTGCACATCGAGCATCTCTGAACACGGAGAAAAACTAAATATTCATGACATGAAGATGACACTTGGTCTTAACCTATCAAGCAATGGTGCAGTATTGATGATGTCAGCAACATTTTACCAGTTTTATTGACTACAGTAGCCAAGATAGAAAGCGATAGCAACTGATTTTTTTGTTAATCATGTAAATCCTGGTCATCAATAATAATCCTAACTGACATCAATATTAAATGAGTCATCTTTGCTTCATCTAACCTTAACAAGAAAGTGATATTAATCTGTGAAGCTGTGTACACGGAGTAGCCTAGTTTATAGGCTGTCGTGATGTTAGAGCCATCTTTGAGAAATCCTTGAACACATCTTAAAAAAGTTGCATGGTCATTTAATCATGACCTTTGAAATACAACATTGCAGAACTAACTATGACGGAACAGGTGAATTAAACCTTGTAAACTATAACAGGGATTGGCCTATTCTTATTGACACTGCTGCCCACTCGTTTCCAATTCCGTCCTCCCCAAATGTGCATTTAGGAAACGATTTGCAATTAAATTTCGTGCAGCACTGTCTCCATCTTGTGGCGATACTAGGGGACTGGCTCAGCGTGTTTTCACCATTGATCATGGCTCGTGATTTACGAGAACTTTTTTATATGGGAAAATACGTCAACAAAGGCAGACATACCCAAGCCTGGATGCATACTGTGCAATGTTGTTATTGGAGAGAGGGGGGGAATGGTGTGTGATTGAGACGTCACCGGGCCTCTTCCAGGTGCTCCATGTCTCTGCTACACTTCAGAGGGATGTGGACTCTGCGCTTCCTTTTGGGGAACGTGCCCCTTTTAACAGGCCTAGGTACCTGGTATAGGCGAGTTAGTGTTGAGCGCCTTGCCCCAGATGCCTTTGTTGTTGCCATGTCAACCCAATCTAGCTCATGCAATTGGGTAGCTGACTCTTAGGGAGGAAGGTTGGCTACTTTTATCATGGGTTTCGTCGTCAGTTGATCTAGCAGGGCACGGTAGCTTGAGTCTGTAAGGCCAGAGGAAAAACCTCGGTGTTGGCTCTCGCCCCGGGCTATAGACTAGCTCAAGGAAGTCTGCTGTTTGGAAACAGACTAGCTCAAGGAAGGCTGCTGTTTGAAAACAGACTAGCTTAAGGAAGTCTGCTGTTTGGAAACAGACTAGCTTAAGGAAGTCTGCTGTTTGGAAACAGACTAGCTTAAGGAAGTCTGCTGTTTGGAAACAGACTAGCTTAAGGAAGGACACTGTTTGGAAACAAACTACCTCAAGGAAAGCTACTGTTCGGAAACAGACTAGCTTAAGGAAGGATACTGTTTGGAAACAGACTAGCTCAAGTAAGGGATACTGGTCGGAGAGAAGTTTGCCAAGTCCAGGCTAAATGCTCTTTGAGGATGAAGTGGTGTAAGGAAGCGTTCGTTGACCAAGTTGTGAACAATTTAGCCACCTAGCCACGACATCTGTATTCGGGCCTGTGGGGACGATAAGAAGGGTTCAGACTGATTCAATGACGTTGTGTCGCGAGTATGTAAGGTAGGAAAAACAGGTGTGAAGTCCATACCCCAGAACCCTCAGATTGACAGAGAGTTAGTGAGTGGGCTATAGAGACACATGTTCTGTACTTGACCGCAGGGTTTAGCCTCAGTTGAGTGTAGAGAGCTCAATCCAATCCTATTGAAGCATTATAAAAGCAAGTAAAGTGACACCTTTAACACCATAACTGCAATGCTGTCTGAGGCAAAGGAGCCAAATTGAGCCATTTATATAAAAATAATAAACTTTATTTATATAGCACCTTTCATGCAAAAGAATGCAGCTCAAAGTGCTTAACATCAAATACATTACGTGCACAAAGAAATTACATGCACAGTAATCCACATAAAAATAGACATCAAATAAACATAAAACTAGGATATAGTGCACAAAAATTAAAAATAATAATGATATTATATGAATGCATAAGAACATTGCAGCAGTCAAATTCAGAGACGTTTAACCCCTTAAAGGAAAAATACAAACATACTGGGTGAAAAAGGATCTTAACCCAAAGATACACACTAAAAAAAGGTGTCTAGTCCACAATGCCTAGCCTTCAAAACACAGAAAACCAAATACAGATGAAGAAGTAGCTGGAGTTGTACAGTTCTGTAGTAGTGGTTCATTTGCGTCTGGTTTGTTTGTAGAACTCTGAGCTGTTCACGCTCACCTATGGGGCCCTGGTCACCCAGCTCTGCAAGGACTACGAGAACGACGAGGAGGTCAACAAGCAGCTGGACAAGATGTAAGTCTCTGCTCGGATTGCTAATCATTTTGTTTACTGTATATATTTTTCCTGTCTTTTGAAATGAATACAGGTCAAATAATAACTGTTAATGTTCTTGTCCTGGTATGTGTTTGCTGTTTCAATATCCACGCGCACACACACACACACACACACACACACACACACACACACACACACACACACACACACCTGATTGGACATGCTTTTCAATGGAAGCGACACAGCATGGTTCACTGGGAAGGTAAAGAAAGACTGATTGCCAAGTGAAGCAGCTGAAGTATGTGAGATTACTACGCAATGCTCAGAATTTATTCTGTATAGGCAGCATTTGGTTATCCAGTCAGAATCTCTCTCTCTCTCCCTCTCTCTCTCTCTCTCTAGCTCTCTCACTCTTTCTCTTTCTTTGTGTGTGTGTGTGTGTGCGTGCACGTGCAGTCTATGAAAATGTGTGCACTTTGTTAAAGTGTGTGTGTGCTCTATGAAGGTGTGTGCTTTGAGCGTGAGGTGGGTGTGTGAAATGTGTGTTTGCCCTCTGAACCGCCCTGTCTGTGTGAGTGGGCTGACTGTTAGCTTGGGAAGTGTAAAATGTACCACTTCGGGCTCTGGGAGTCTTCTCTCCACCACACCAAATAAATGAGGTGAATGTGTTCTCACACACACACACCCTATACACAAGCACTCACATTTAGCCTTCACACACACTGACTCACATGCAACCCACACACACACACACACACTGACTCATGTACAGCCTACACACACACACACACACACACACACACACACACACACACACACACACACACACACACACACACACACACACACACACACACACACACACAGGGCCCTACTGTCCAGTGACAAATTCTCCATCCAGCCCAAACCCTACAGAAGTCAGAAATAGACTCAGGCTGGAGCCATTCATTCATCATAATGACGGGATGTTTTTTTCTAGGAGCAGTAGCAGTATTAGCCATCCGTCCCCTAGGCAACAGAGATAATCTACCCTCACAGGGGCAGTAGCCTATGTGTTGGCCATTCGTCCCCTAGGCAACAGAGAATAATCTACCCCTCACGGGGGCATTCTTGGGGTGGGCATGATCCACTTGAGATGAAGTCCAGACAGAAATCAATCAAACACTCTTTAGAGCTAAACTCACCTGCTACCTAGCTACATTATGGGTGAGGCATCTTAGTTTATGGAGTACAATGGGTAAAACAGGCTGAAGTGAATCAGATAACATTCATGTCAAAAGTGGTTAAAGTCCCTGAGCGTCCTATAAGTGACTCCTTCACTCTTCAGACAAGGAGGCGCGAGGCGGGACAGGGGAGCGCGCTGATGAGGATGAAAGGAAGCAGTCTTGCGTGAAGGATCTGATAAAAACGGTGTCTGTGGGCGGTTTCCTCACCCTTGTCTCCGTCTCTGTGTGTCTGTGTGTCTGTCTCTGTGTCTGTATCTGGTTAGGGGATACAACATTGGCGTGCGACTCATCGAGGACTTTCTGGCCCGCTCGAGCGTGGGGAGGTGTCACGATTTCCGAGAAACAGCCGATGTCATCGCTAAGGTAACGAGCGAGCCCAGAGGCAATTCTCCACTTTCACACACAGCCAAACCTCAGGAGGGAGAGAGGGAGGGAGGGAGGGAGGGAGGGAAATGAAGAAAGAGGGAGAGAGAAATAAAGAAAGGAAAAGAGAGGGAGAGAGAGAGAGACAAGAGTGCCGGTAGACGAGTGACTGGAATTTGAACTCCGACCTGTGGTAGGCTGCATAGTTTCTCAGCTTTCATCGCCCCTCAGAGCTGGGGGGTGGAGCTGCAGGAGGAGACGTGTGTGTGTTAGCTGTGCTCCACTGGACAGGTGGTGGTGGAGACGTGTGTGTTAGCTGTTGGCCAGTGGACCCGCTGGACAGGTGGAGGGTCGGGTCAGCACTGGTGGGTGAAGCCTCAGAGATGCTGCTGGTGCTGGTCCCATCTTGACCCGGATTGGCGACCACCGGTCCCGATTCCTGTGTGCTCGGAACACAAAGCAGCTCTGCTCACAACCATGAGTTCACTCTGAAGGAATCTCTGTGTGCTTCTCTGTCTTTCTTTCACTTTGTCGCACTGAAGGAATCTCTCTGGTTCCATCTCATTACAATCTGCTTTTCTTTCTTTGTCTCTCAATTGCTCTCTCTCTCTTTTCTCCTTCTGTATGGCTCTTTCCCTCTCTGTCTATCTATCTTTCTCTATCTTTCCTCTATTAGTCTATCCCCCTCTTTGTTTTACCCCCTCTCTGTCACACGCTGTGTGTGTGTGTGTGTGTGTGTGTGTGTGTGTGTGTGTGTGTGTGTGTGTGTGTGTGTGTGTGTGTGTGTGTGAGTGTGAGTGTGAGAGCGCGCAGGCCACGTAGTCAGATTTTTATCTTGCACTGGTGTGTTTGCTCTGGGAGATCAGACTGCAGAACCCTTTGGGTCCTCCATCACCGGTTCACCAAACCGGCTCTCTGGCCAGCCGTGTACCAAACCCCAAAGGCGGCGCTGATTATCCAGGGCTGTGTGAGGGCGCCGAAACGTCTTAATCCTGGGAAATGCTTTGAACCTCAGTCACAGTTGGGGAAAAACAAAAGCCTTCATTCGACTCTTTGATGCTTTTTTGTTATAATTCAGCTTGATTATAGCGAGCTGTATTTACAATAACACATAATGAAAGAAATCTCATAGTCCAAATGAAGCACAAACCAAAGGACATGTATCTGCTCTTCAGGTTGCAGATAAGCTTATTTAAATGTATTTACTTGATAGCTTCATATTCATCACAACTTCAACAAAAGACTCCTCTATTGTAGCCGAAAGACCCTACCATTATAACAGAAAAGGATCTTCCTTTGTAACTGAATGATATTCCATTTTGACTGGATGATCTTCCGCTGTAACAGAAGAACCTTCTATTGTAACTGAAGTATGTTCCATTGCAACGGAAGGACCTTAGATCTAAAACAGGAAATGTTTTCTTTGTGACAGAAGGATGTTCCATTGGTCTATTCTAGTCAGCCTCTGTGTTCTCTTGCGATTGCAGGTAGCGTTTAAGATGTACCTGGGAGTCACCCCAAGCGTGACCAACTGGAGCCCGGCAGGGGACGAGTTCTCCCTCATCCTGGAGAGCAACCCTCTGGTGGACTTTGTGGAGCTCCCAGACAACCACAACAACCTCGTCTACTCCAGCCTGCTGTGTGGAGTACTGCGGGGGTCACTGGAGATGGTAAGCGAGTGTGTGTGTGTGTGAGTGAGTGAGTGTGTGTGTGTGTGTGAGAGTGTGTGTGAGAGTGTGAGTGTGAGTGTGAGTGTGAGTGTGAGAGAGAGCTCCTAGACAACAACCGGCTGTGTGGAGTGCTGCGGGTGGGCACTGGAGATGGTGAGTGTGTTAGTGAATGAGTGACAGGGTTCCCATGACCTGGAAAGTCATGGAATATCGTCTAATAGAAAAGGAAGCGAAAAGGGTTTGATTTTTTGTTTATCATAATTTTTTTATTTGCTTTCAGTTATAAGACCCTATCTGTGCTGTAAATGAAGAAATAGTTTGTACTTGTACCTTGGGAAGGGTCATGGAGTTGTGAAATGTTGTCAATGAAAGTGGGTGAGAACCCAGGAGTGCGTGTGTGCAGGCGCTTAAGAAGATCACAACTTGTCTTGTTCCAGCCTCTTCCTTGGCTTGCCGTGAGGAATGGTGGAAATGATGAGCATGTGTGTGTATGTGTGTACGTGTTCAGTGTTCAGCCAGTGTTTTTTACTGACCAGGTTTTTCGTTTTATCAACGCTGTTGAGGCCAAACGAGAGATCTGAACAGACAAAACAAAGCCCATCAGGACAGTGCGTGTGTGTGTTAGTGTCTGTGTGTGTGGGTGTGTGTGTGTGTGTGTGTGTGTGTGTGTGTGAACGAGAGGAAGTAAAGGTCCAAACAGAAAAAACAAAGCCCCATCAGGACACGAAAATGCTTAATCATTACAGCGCTCGACCCGGCGCCACCACGGAGCGCTTGGACCGCGATGAGACGGAGTGACATAACCGCGTCATCTGTTGAGGCAGCGTCTCTATGGCAACCAAACATGTGAGCTCACCTTGAGAATGCTCTCGTCTGTGTCTTTGGCAGGTCCAGATGGCAGTGGACGTCCGGTTCGCCCAGGACACCTTGAGGGGTGACAACGTGACGGAGATCCGCATGAAGTTCATCAAGAGGATCGAGGAGAACCTGCCAGCCGGCGACGAGTGATGTATCCTGGGAAATGAAGTAATTCCTGGGGCCCCCCGTGGAGGCTGAGGCTTCACAGGGCCCAGGTACAAAACTACAGACTGCGATTCTCATCTCCCAGCAGAGAAACCTAGTGCCCAATGACTGGCATCTGGTCCCCATCTTATTTATTAGCTAAAGAATGCCCAGAGCACTTGGCTTACTCACCGTTTCACCGAACATCAGCCTTCTTCTGTCCGTAGAGAAAGGTTGAGCTTTTTAAATACTTAAGTCGTCAGACTTGGTAGAACCCCACTCTTCCAGTCACTGGTTTCCAACCAGCTCGGGTCAAACGACACACACACACACACACACTTACACACACACACACACACACAAAAAAAATTCTGTACGGTCCTGAGCTGTAGTGACATGTTATCTTTCGCAAAGTGTGTTTGTGTGTTTGCTTTGGTTGTGTTTTTAAACATGTCGCTCCGCCACAGTATACAAAAGGGACCCAGAAAACCCTTTTATTTTGGTTTCGTTTTGAAAGTTCTCTACGTCCACGTCCATCACAATAAACGCCCAATTGAACGTGGCTGAATAGTACATGTCTGTAAGCAGAACTGCATAAAGGGGACCTCTACTGCTAAAACTATTATGTCATTTCCTGTTTGTATGTTTCAATCAATGATATGATTTACCTTAACATGGTTAAAGTAAAACTGTTTGTTTTCTAAAAGATATAAAGAGCTTGTCTGTGATTTGTCCAGTCGGGCTTCTGCAGGGTCTTTGTGTGCACCTCTCACACACACACACACAGGCACACACAGACACACACACACACACACACAGGCACACACAGACACACACACTCACACACACACACACACTCACACACTCACACACACACACACACACACACACACACACACACACACACACACTCAGAGAAGGATGTGAAAGCTCCCCATGTCTCTGTTGTTTGTCTCCTTCTTGTGTGTTTGTCGTTGGGTCGCACACATCATTACCTGGCCCCGGACAGGCTGTGTTTTTTATTTATACTTTAGCAAATTATATTGAGATGAAATAAACTGTTAAGTTCACTGGCTCCTTTGTGTCTTTGAGTGCCTGGGCAGGTTGCTATCAGCATGTACCAATAACCGCTTTTTATCGCAGATCTAAAAACAGCAGTGTCAGAAAGAGGCTCTTTCTCCCTTGGAACAGAACACACACACACACACACTCAGGAAACCTGGTGCCTGTTGAGAAACACACACATGTTGACGCTAAGAGACGGGGTGTGTTTGCCTCGGAAAGGCACACATGTTGATGCTTAGAGACGCTGTGTGTATGTGTGTTTTGTTGGCAGGTGTGGGGGTGACCTGCTCCTGCAGAATGGGACCTGTGTTTGTGTGTGTGTGTGTGCGTGAGGGAATGTGTGTGCATGGCCTGTGTCAGGTCGCTCCACACGTATATAATGAAGTGCCGCGGTCAACTGTACGCCCACCACCACCACCCCAAACCTGTAATGTACACGCACTGCATTGTGGGACAGTCAGTACTGGCTGGCAGCAGCCCGGGCCTGTGAGAGACGGATGAAAATAATAGGCCTGGTTCTTGGCCTTCAGCGGTCCAAGGAACATGAACTGAAAACACTCACCAGGTGGAGCACCACACAGGAAGGACAGGGATGGAGTTTAAAAAGGGTGGCGGAAGACGTCTGTGTGTGGGTGTGTGTGTGGGGGCGTTGGCAGGGGCAGATTTGGAAAGGCAGAAGGGCAAGACCAATTGGGGGGCAGCTGTTTGAGTGGATGGTGGTGTAAGCTTCAGCATGTCGGCTCTTTTAGAGTCCATTCCAACACTGGGGTGGGCTGGTGAGTGGGTCTGTGCTTCAGCATGTTTGGCCAGAGTGGCTGGGTAGGGTAGGGTGTGGGGTGGTATTGGGCCGGAGACCCAAGCATGGCAGCTCATTTGGGCTCCGTTTTGGTTGGAACAGGATGGGTGGGGGGTGTAGGCCTCACCATGGCAGCTCATTTGGACTTCGCTTTGGTTGGAATAGGATAGGTGGCGTGGAGGGTGGGGTGGGGGTGGTTTGGGGGTGTAGGCCTCACCAAGGCAGCTCGTTTGGACTGGGCTTTGGTTGGAACGGGACTGGGTGGGGTGGAGGAGAACAGGCCCGGCTTATTACCCGGCTTCCGTCACCTGGTAATGATCTGACGTCAGCGAGGAGGCTGTGGTCTGGCCCGCTCGTTCCCCTGGTCCCTGCACCTCGTCAATCACGTCCCCGTCAGGAGACAATGAGCCGGGGTGCTGAGTGGCAGCCATGGGAACTAATACAGTTCATACACGAGAGCTGCCCTACAGCTTATACAGTTCATTCTCCAAAGCTGTCCTGCAGCTAATACAGTTCATATAGAGAGCTGCCCTGCAGCTAATACAGTTCATACACAAGAGCTGCCCTACAGCCAATACAGTTCATATAGAGAGCTGCCCTGCAGCTAATACAGTTCATATAGAGAGCTGCCCTACAGCTAATACAGTTCATACAAGAGAGCTGCCCTGCAGCTAATGCAGTTCATACACCAGAGCTGCCCTACAGCCAATACAGTTCATATAGAGAGCTGCCCTGCAGCTAATACAGTTCATATAGAGAGCTGCTCTGCAGCTAATACAGTTCATATAGAGAGCTGCCCTGCAGCTAATACAGTTCATATAGAGAGCTACCCTACAGCTAATGCAGTTCATACACGAGAGCTGCCCTACAGCCAATACAGTTCATATAGAGAGCTGCCCTGCAGCTAATACAGTTCATATAGAGAGCTGCCCTGCAGCTAATACAGTTCATATAGAGAGCTGCCCTACAGCTAATACAGTTCATACAAGAGAGCTGCCCTGCAGCTAATGCAGTTCATACACCAGAGCTGCCCTACAGCCAATACAGTTCATATAGAGAGCTGCCCTGCAGCTAATACAGTTCATATAGAGAGCTACCCTACAGCTAATGCAGTTCATACACGAGAGCTGCCCTACAGCCAATACAGTTCATATAGAGAGCTGCCCTGCAGCTAATACAGTTCATATAGAGAGCTACCCTACAGCTAATGCAGTTCATACACGAGAGCTGCCCTACAGCCAATACAGTTCATATAGAGAGCTGCCCTGCAGCTAATACAGTTCACATAGAGAGCTGCCCTACAGCTAATACAGTTCATATAGAGAGCTGCCCTCTAGCTAATACAGTTCATATAGAGAGCTGCCCTACAGCCAATACAGTTCATATAGAGAGCTGGCCTACAGCTAATACAGTTCATATAGAGAGCTGCCCTACAGCTAATACAGTTCATACACCAGAGCTGCCCTACAGCTAATACAGTTCATACACCAGAGTTGTCCTACAGCTAATACAGTTCATACACCAGAGCTGCCCTACAGCTAATACAGTTCATACACCAAAGCTGCCCTACAGCTAATACAGTTCATACACCAGAGCTGCCCTACAGCTAATACAGTATACAGTTTTATTTTTTCCCCCACATGCTGGTGGTTGAGTTTTATTTCATTAATTTCCACGACCTAATGTGTATATTTACTCATGTAAGATTGATCTTATATATACTGTTTATATGTACGTACGTACGTACGTATATGAGAGAGAGGAGGTTAAAGTAAGTCTGATCTTGCACACAAAGTTTCTTTAAATACATTTTTTTTGTAGAAACCTGTGTCTTTACCTTGCCTCTTCACACACTTCCCAAATGGACTTCTCTACCTATTAACTTTCTGTGCACATCTTCATCATTCCTTCATCATCATCATTGCTTCTTCTTATATGTCCTGTACATGGCTGGTGCTGTGATAGCCACTAGAGGTAGCTGTCAGCATTCTCCTCTTTTGTTTCCAACATTTCTTTTTGTCCCCTCTTTATTCCCCTATTCTCTGCTCCCCTCTCTCATGTTCCTCCGTCTTTCTCTCTATCTCTCTCTCTTTCTCTCTCTCTCTCTCGCTCAGGGTTCTATGTTCTTTAGAGCTACCTGTGTATTTTCTCCAGGGCTAGACAATTACTTAAGGTTTAAATCAACAACTCTCCCTCACTCCCCCCGATCGAGGCTTAGAAAAATAGTGGAAAAAGCACACGGCAGACCTTGACATATTGAAATGGGCCTTTGCACCCCTGAGGACAGTCCACTTTTTCCAGATTATGCACACAATATATGCATGCTGTATAATGAGTAAGTGTGTGTGTGTGTGTGTGAGAGCGATTATGCATACAATATATGCTTGCTGTATAATGAGTTGCTACATGGGAAGGAATGCTTGGGGGAAATACTCTTTGTCCAGACACTCAGTGTGTGTGTGTGTGTGTCCAGAGACTCAATGTAAATCATGGGGCAGAATAAGGCCCATGCATCACGGGTCTATGCAGCTGGGATTTGTGTACTGTACAAAAAGACTTTATTACTCTTCCATATGCCTCTCTCTCTCTTCCTCTGTCTCTCTGTGCTTATGCCTCTCACTCTTTACCTCCCTGTCCACCCCTCTCTGTCTCTATCTCTTTCTCTGTCTCTCTCTCTCTCTGTCTCTCTCTCTTGCTCTGACACATGATAACTTTGTCAGGATATCCTGCTGAAGTCCTTAAGATGTAATTGATTGTGCCATTGATTGTTTATCATATTTATTGACTAACTCTGTGTTTATTTACTCATTGACATTGGGATGGTAAAAATGAGAGGCTAGTTCCAGTGTATGGCCAAAATACCTTCTGAGGTTTTTCCATCTTACATCCTGGGGTATCTCATCCTGGGGTGTCTCAGCCTGGAGTATCTCATCCTGGGGTGTCTCATCCTTGGGTAGCTCATCCTGGGGTATCTCATCCTGCGGTGTCTTGCAGTAGCGGGGGGGTTGGTGTCTGATACATCCCTGTGTGTGTCTGTGAGCCTGTGTGTCGGTGTGGAGTATGAAGGTTGGTTTCACAGGGGTTTTCCCAGGTGAAAAACTCAAATGATGTTTGGGATGTTTGGGAAGTTTCAAAACGTTCTGAAATAAAGATGAATGCTACGTTAACTCTAGTCCTGTTAGACAATGATAGCTGCTTTCGTAGCCTACTAGCAAGCATTAACGTCACTTCAGAGGTACAGTACGTGAAGGGCAAAGCCCTCAACAATAGCCTACATTTGTTGTTAGTAATAAAACCATAAAATTGGAAGCAATTGTAAACCATGAAACATCAAGGATCCACACCACTTGCATTGAGGTCTCTCTTGCTCGTGCTCAAGCTCAGCCTCTCCATAAAGCACAGGCATTTAAACAACTCACAGACATTCCATGTTGCACATTGCTTTGTTGCACTGTTCTAAACTCTTTATTATCAATAAAAATAGAATTCATTTTCGCTTAACCTACAGTCTGCTCTGACCACTGATTTTATTAACCACCATAATGTGTTACAGTGCAGATTAAATTTAGGCTATGCGGCTAGGCTAAACGTTGCTAGTTGGATGTTGACTACTGTCTTCTGTCACTTTATTAGCGTGCTCCTGTCTTCTTCTCTGTTTATTTTCAGTTGTCTGTAGCACCGTTAAAGCGCCACTTACAGGTGTGGGGGATGTACTACAGTGGATTCAATTCGATCCGCTGGGTTCATGTGCACGCAAATTTCTCTTGACCCGGCTCTGTCTGAACGCGAATAAAGATTGGATCCGTGTGAAAAATTAATCCGGGTCAAGGCAAACTAGACTCCGTCTGCATGGGGCCTCAGATGGGCCACTACTGGGTCCATGTGACATTAAGGGCCTGATTTACTTACATGCGACCGCTGCTTCATCTGCGGTCGCACATTAACGCACGGCGTTTTTGCGCATTTTCCGTGCTATTTATCAAACCAAATCCGCGCTGGCCACCCTGTGCTTACTCCGCCCTTTAAAGAGCCTGATTTACTAACATTGATTTGCGACCACAGCTTAATCTGCGCCTTTCCGAGGCGCACATTAACGCACAGTGTTTCCCCGCATTTTCCGTGATATTTATCAAGCCAGATCTGCGCTGGGCAATCATTATTTAGCGCACCGTTAAAAGACTGGAGAAATTGCTTGCAAGTTATTGCCACCATGGAGATTCGAGGAAGAAAAAACTAAGGTTCAGTGAAGAGGAGAAAGATATATTGGTTCACGTTCGCTCAATCACTGAACCTGATGCAATGGGTTGTATTGTTGTTTTGCCCGCCATCACCTACAGCGAGATGTTTAAAAGAACACCATTATAAATAATATGCTATTGGTGGCATTAATGCATTAACTGTCTATTATAACAATATAGATGTGTACATGGCGAGATTAATACGTTCTACAAGGGACACTACAATATATCCCCACTGAAACAAATACATTTACCAAGTAGCCAGGCCTCCCCCAAATCACCGTTGCTCAATCATGGATAGATGGCACTATTCCGGAAGATAAAACTGTCATGGACAGACCACTACCACGTAAGTAATGGTCATGTTGGCATCACATATGACCCGGACATTCATTGAATATGTCTGCTTTTGTTTCGGTAAACGTGTTTGTGGATTGAAGGTGGGACTGTTTGCATGTGGGTGCGATCAATTGCTCCAATTACGTTCGGAAAAATTAATTTCAGCTATCGTAATGGGGAAATGTATATTGACCAGTGCGCCGTAGCAATGCGCCGAGCACCTTGGTGAATATTTGGCTGAGTGAAGGCTGAGATATACCAACTGCAGATAACTGTTTGAAATTATCCAGAGGCCAATATTTGCAAATGTTGCCAGGAGTTTAACAACTGATGGAATGGAATGTGATCGCCGGGTGGAGGGTTCAATGTCGTCTCTGAGCTGAACCAGTAATTGAAGTATTGCGTGGCTGGTTAACCTGTACTGTATAATGCTTTGTGGTTCGCTTAACTGAAAATGTGTTAAACGAGTTGAAAAAATTATTTCTGTGCGCTGTCTCTGACTTCTTTCTTCACCTTGCTCTTATAACTGCTGCCATATCAACGTTTTCAGACTCAATGGAAATGCGCTTCCTGGTTTTAAGACATGCTTTTATGAGGCGGAGAATTAGCCCGCAAATCAGAGACGTGCGCTCGCCAGGCAGTTTAGTAAATACCACGCAATACATCATTAGGCGCACTCCTCCCATTAAAAAGCGCTTCACGCCCACGTTACCACCCACGTTTCCGTGCCATCCCACCTGTTGGCAGGTACACACCCTCAAAGCGTTAATATGCGACTCTACTCAAATGCGCCCCCTTAGTAAATACCGTTTTATGTTTACGACCGCTATTTTACGCCAGAAATGGCCGCAATCCTGTTAGTAAATCAGGCCCTAAGTATGAAGATGTTTATGACAGACTTAATGGTAGCCTGTTATAATCAGGCCCAAATTCACTTTGTGAATAGTTAGGGTCTGGCCTTGCTCCATGAAGGATTGTTTCCAGTTGTTGCCCCCTAATGAGTGTAGACTTAAGGTTTATTTTGAAAACACTGGACTAGACTGCAACCAATCGTCATTGACCACTATGGGATCCCTATACTTCCTATTTCACAATAGGAAGTATAGGGAACAAGCTGATATATTAGGTTTTTCCCCAAATCCCTTTTCCCTCTTTACCCTTGTTGAATGTTTTTCGACACATTCTTCTTGCTTCAGCTTCAATTCTTCGATGTTTGCTAGTGTTACTGTTCACATTGCTTTATGGAACTCCAGAACTGCTGCCATTGTTGTAACTACATTTCAAACGAACACTTCATTTTAACATCATCGCACTTAGCTAACACCACTGGACGCTAATAAGTAGGCCCCTTAGAATGGCCCATCATGAGGAGTGTGCTGGCTACTCTTACAAGTGCTTATATGAGCTTTTGGTCATTGGTTTGGTCTCCAAATCTCTGTGGTGCTTTTTACTAGGTTGCTTCAAGTGAGATGTGAGAAGTGCATGTTTAAGACAAAGAGAGAGAGCGAGAGAGACAGGGAAAGAGGGAAAGAGGGAGGGGAAAAGGTGAATAAGAAGAAAGAAAGAAAGAAAGGAAGAATAACTTCTTCAGAAGATCAGGCAGCTTAGACTTCTCCTCTGCTGTGAGGGATGGGCTTTACCCTCTTTGTCCTCTTGTGGCTCTCTCCAGGTTACCAACACACACACACACACACATGCACACACATACACCAGAAGGCCTCTAGTTCTTTCATCTCCGACACGCTATTTGTTCAGTGTCTGTCACGGGCACACTTCATTCTTTTATCCCCTTTCCTCTTCTCTTTTTTTCCTTCCCTTTTTTTTAATGAGATTTTATTAGGACAGTCCCAGCAAACAAGTAGCAAATGTTACAGACCTGAGACGATACACACCAATCTAGTTTAAGCCCCCTAAACGCTTCCATGTGGCTTTGATCAAAAACAAATGTGGAATGGCATGCCGAAACGATAAAATGCCGTGGATGGACCACTTCTGGCCTACAGTTATCCAATCCCCCTCATCCGCCTCTCCGTCTCCTCCCTTTCTGCCTTTTTTCCCCTCCTTCTTACTTCATCATGTCTTTTTCCTTTCATTTTTCTCACCTTCATTGTCTTTCTGTGTGTCTCGTTTCCCCTCCGCTGGTCCTGCATCATCCCTCTCTCGCCCTCTCTCATTCATCTCTCGCCCTCTCTCATCCCTCTGTCGCTCTCTCTCGCCCTCTATCATCCCTCGCTGTTCTCCCTTCATCTCTGTGTTCTATGCGTCTTCCCTTTCAAGTCCTGCCAGGAAACAATAGCGAAGGGGGTGGGGGGGACTTAGAGGGTTGGGGATGGTGGGACACAGAGAGACAGCAAGAGGAGAAAAACCATAATAATAATAATAAGCATAATTTGTGGGAATATGAATCATACTATGGGGTATAGCACTTGATCCAAGTGTGTGTGTCTGTCTGTGACTGACTGTGTCTTTTGTGTGTGCGTGTGTGTCAGAGAGTGTGTACATATATATATATGTGTGTGTGTGTGTGTATGTGTACATGCAAGTGTGTGTGCGTGTATGTGTGTGTGTGTGAGTGTGTTTGTGAGTGTGTGTGTGTGTGTGTGTGTGTGTGTGTGTGTGTGTGTGTGTGTGTGTGTGTGTGTCTGAATGTCCTGTCCCTTGAGTAGAAGCATCACTTGCTTTTCTCGGTTCCCCTCCATTCTCTCTCTCTACAGTGATGACTGATAACTCTGGGGCCATACCACTTGGGGTGTGTGTGTGTGTGTGTGTGTGTGTGTGTGTGTGTGTGTGTGTGTGTGTGTGTGTGTGTGTGTGTGTGTAGTGTAGCTTTCCTTGGAGTAGTAGTAGCATCCTTTTCCCAGCTTCCTCCATCCTTCCATCCATCCCTCCCTGAGAGCCGGCGAGACACACACACATTCACACACACACACACACACACACACACACACACACACACACACCACACACACACACACACACACACACACACACACACACACACACCCTGAGAGCCGTCGAGACGAGGATGACAAGCAGACAGATTAACTGGCAGGTAGGGGGGGGGGGGAGCTGACGCACCGGAGGGGAGGCTCTTGTTCCGCAGGAGGATCAGAGAAGAGACAAGTCAAACAACACACACACACACACACACACACACACACACACACACACACACACACACACACACACACACACACACACACACAGAGTCCTCAGGCACACTGGGCAGTTTTCTCTTACACTGACAATTCCTCAGTCTCGTATAAAGACGAAGAAGATCGATGGGAATTCCTCAGTCTAGTATATGCGTGTATCCCAACCAGGAAAGAAGACACAGCAGACTGGTCATAGCTGCATCCATCTCCTCTTGGGTTTACCTAAGGCTAACTCCAAATCACGGTCATGAATTCACATCAGGAGTATGCTGGTGATCCAGTATCTATAGTAATACCCCCGCAACACTCCACACACACACACACACATACACACACACACACAAACACACACACACACAGACACACACACTGAAAGTATACTTATGATTCAGTATCTATAATAATACCCCTGTAACACCTCTTGAGCTCCACACACACACACTGTGCTCTTCTTCTCTCTGCTATCTTTTGTCACAAGGGCTGGAATTATATTAGTTTGTTAAAAATATAAATACATATCAATCTTAATTATACAAATAGATATTAATCAAACTAAATTAGTTTACAAATAGAACTAGAATGCGTTTCGTGAACGAACTGCGAGAGTGTGCTTGCTCTGTTGCGGCCATCAAGCACAAGCAACTGCAGTGGCCGAGTGCGCATATGTTGTTGAGGGGCCTCACAGACTGATATCTGAGAACAAAATCTGTATAGTACTGTGTTTTCTGTGTTCAGTAAAACGTTGAATGCAGGTTGTAGGATGAATCTGCCAGCCTTCCAGTGTAACCATCTGCAGTGACGCTGAATAGACCTTTTTGTTTTCAACCAATATATTTTAGCAAGCAACCAAGCTCAACCATTATATTTTGGCTCCACTGACGTTTAGACATATGAGGGTATCTTTGTTGTTCTGTTTTTGTTTGTTTGTTTGCTTGTTTATTGTGAAAGGGTCTAGTGTTTTACATTTAGCTTGGAGAAGTCTTAAAATAGGCTCCAAGTGACATTATCTCTTATGGGGTGTAATTATTCCTCCAAAGGTCGTGTTAATCAATGAGTGCACCTGAATTGTGCGGTATTTGTTGAGGGAGACTTGGGCTTGTTTTGATTTTGTATTGGTTGCGGATGCAATAAATCTTGTCTGTGCTTCAAATGTAAATATATTTATTGTCTCTCTATGGTGGAAATCAGATGTATTATGAAACTTGCATATTTACTAAGCACAAACATTTCAGGTGTCATGGTCATAATAGTTCCAGAGTTTCGTTATACTGACTTACTGAGCTAAGTGAATTGTTGAAATTGTTATCTTGGTAAAAGGACATCAAACATCTCTGCAACAATATTGGAATGAATGCGGTTACACAGTTTATTGTAAAATATAGCTTGTTAGACTTAATGCAGTTAGAGTTAGACTGTAGGTCTAGTATCTAACGTAAGCAACACTTTTACTGTATAGCTAGAGAGCACGTGTATCACATTGGTTTATAGTCTGTCAAATTAGTTCTAGTTATTGGTGTTCGTTGGCATCAAAAGTTAGTCTTCTCTTATAAGCCTAGTTAGTACATCTGATTAGGGCTAGCAACCATGAATTGCAGATTAAGGGGTCCCCTATCTCAGTGTTCATTTTGGCAGCTATTTTAGATTCAGTCTTAAGACAAAAATGCATATTAGTTTAAGTCACATTTAGTCATAGTTATCCTTCTTAGTTTCAGTGTAGTTTTCGAAAACTCATTACAATTTAGTCTAGTTTTAGGCACATTTAAAATTCCATATTATAGCCACATTAAAGTCCTTCCCTTCCCTTCTCAGGCCCAGGGACCTCCTGTGTTGTGTCTACTGCATAGTAGTCTAGCTTGCAGTACTTGAATTGTGGATGCAATTAGTCTCCAAGATACAGATCTCATGCCTACAGCTGAATTCCAATTAAATCAATGTAAATAATAATTTAAGGCAATACTTGATTAACAGAATTGTCATTGAAATATATGAGAATATCACGTCTAGATTTTGAAAATTCAAATGATGTGATGGCACAATACAACTACTATGCCTAGCTGGCCTTAGAGTTAAATAAACCACAAACGATTAACGAGTTAACAATGGATACCGAGAGTTAGCATACCTAGCTAGGTAGCATTACAATTGGATGTGAACGACAGTTATGCTAGGTCTTGCTATTGTAGCTTGCTAGCATTGTTTCCGGGGATTTTCACTTGACGAGCGGGGGCAATACAGTCATCTGGAGAGTTCCAAATGATACTAAACGAGGGGAAATCTACTGTATGGAGATATTTCTGCTTAGTAGACAATGAAGATTCTAATAAGGCTGTTGGATATGTCCAATGTAAGGAGTGTGAAGTTTTAATGAAATATGATTGATGCAACTGTCGTTCTCCACAACAACATGGATAAACCTGGATGGTTGGATGTAGTTTTTTATGTCAAATTAAGATTCACTAGCATTAATAACTGATTATAAACAACAACATTCTATAGGTAGGGACTGATATTATTGTTTCGAAATACTAGAGAGATATATTAATGCAAAGAATAGAGAGATGTCGATAGTTATTTCTTGTATTTCGAATTTGCTCGTTCACACTAACAAAATAGCTAGCTAGCTTGCTAGCTTTGTGTTAACATAGCCCACTACATTACAATATTCCCTTTCATTTACCTCAAGTAAACCTACATGAGCGGGTAACAATCGTTAACAACTACAGATAACAGATACAGCCACATTCTGTAATCTGTACTTACAATTTTACTCCTTGCACCGTTTACTTTGAGCTAAACTCCATGGCTATAATCCTGGCTGTCTTGAAGAGATGTTACTACTAGGCAGAAACAAATACATTGTAACGCTGGTTGCACCGGTTATGCAGACGCAGACCACTATGATTGACTGACACACGCACACATTGTTCAAATCATACGCTGGACGCTTTATTAGTATTTCTATATGGGTTTAGTTAATGGTCAGGCTATAATAATACCACATCGGCTATGTTATCGCTGACAACAGGGACGATTTCATAGTGGTTGGTGTAAACCGGGACATATTAGCGTCCCGACAGGTTTTTGTCGGGACGTGGGACACGCAACTCAAAATCGGGACGGTCCCGGTAAAACCGGGACGTCTGGTCACCCTATCTGTTGGTGTCTCATAAAATGTGAGTTTTATTAAAGCATAGCGTGTGTATTGTGTAGCTATTTCATTCCGAGATGGCAGGGGAGTAAAATGCTCCGCTGCCAAAATAGATAACATGTTTTTAACTTCGGGGTTAATTCCCTTTCCTTTACGTCTGCTGCTGGTTAGTAAATACAGACAGCCGGAAAGGTTAACAAACGGAATGAAATAGCTACACATTACACACGCTATGCTTTAATAAAACCCACGTTACTCACATACTGGTTAACACTGTTACAGCGGGTGTATAAACTGTACCTGTAACTGTTTTGCTATGGGGCTAGGCTAGTTGCCTCGCATATTGTAGCAATGGTGTTCGCGAATGAGTTGTTGATCAAGTTGTCTTGTAAACTTTCACTTGCTTTTTACATTTCCATGACTGTGTGTGTTGTGTTAACCCTGTCTCTTACTGTCTGTGGAAGAGGAGGTTGAAACTCTCAGCCCAGCGAGTCATTTATTTATTTTGATGCCATCGCCGTGTTACAGAAATATAGTCTCTTGTCCGCTCACGAAATAATGTACAAAACGATTTACGATTTACATGATTTTTATGGCTTCAAAATATACTTAAATATCCTTGAATATCCCTGTGATTGAAAGACAGATTTCTGTTGAATATGCCTGTGATATAAAGCTTGATGGTGGTTTTCGATTTACATGATTTTTATGGCATTTAAAAGAGATTGGAGAAGGCAGTTGGCTAGAGTGGGTGACGTCACAATGGCTCAACATTCCACCATGTTAGTCTATGAGAGAAAAAGGTGATGAAAAAGAGGAATAAAAAAGGAGTGGCAAGGAGTACCGCCACGAAAAGATATAGCAGGTTGCACCGGATCGAGCCGGACGTTTCGGTGTTTGAACGGTGTCTCTATCTCAATCGGGCGAGGCCTGATTCGTCGCAAGAAAAACGGGGAGAATAAATAACGAAGAACAATAGTGTGCTTCCCTTCGGGCAAGCACACTAATTAGTCCTGTAGTGTAACTTTCTGTAGCTGCATTGCTGTTCTCTGTGTAATTCACTTTGGATATTGCCTCTCTTGTCTCTAAGCTCTAAATGTGAATCTAACTGAATGAGTTTACACAGAGGCTTTGGATCATTTGGTCACTTTTTGGATTGGATCGTCTGTGCCACTGCATAGAGTTTGGTTGGGCCGTCTGTGCCACTGCATAGAGTAGGGTTGGACCACTGCATAGAGTAGCCTTGGACCGTCTGTGCCACTGCATAGAGTAGGGTTGGACCGTCTGTGCCACTGCATAGAGTAGGGTTGGACCGTCTGTGCCACTGCATAGAGTAGGGTTGGACCGTCTGTGCCACTGCATACAGTAGAGTAGCGTTGGACCGTCTGTGCCACTGCATAGAGTAGGGTTGGACCACTGTGCCACTGCATAGAGTAGGGTTGGACCGTCTGTGCCAATGCATAGAGTAGGGTTGGACCACTGCATAGAGTAGCCTTGGACCGTCTGTGCCACTGCATAGAGTAGGGTTGGACCGTCTGTGCCACTGCATAGAGTAGGGTTGGACCGTCTGTGCCACTGCATAGAGTAGGGTTGGACCACTGCATAGAGTAGCCTTGGACCGTCTGTGCCACTGCATAGAGTAGCGTTGGACCGTCTGTGCCACTGCATAGAGTAGGGTTGGACCGTCTGTGCCACTGCATAGAGTAGCGTTGGACCGTCTGTGCCACTGCATAGAGTAGGGTTGGACCACTGTGCCACTGCATAGAGTCGTGTTGGACCGTCTGTGCCAATGCATAGAGTAATATTGGACCACTAGAGTAGGGTTGGACCACTTCATAGAGTAGGGTTGGACCGTCTGTGCCACTGCATAGAGTAGGGTTGGACCGTCTGTGCCACTGCATAGAGTAGGGTTGGACCACTGCATACAGTAGAGTAGCGTTGGACCGTCTGTGCCACTGCATAGAGTAGGGTTGGACCGTCTGTGCCAATGCATAGAGTAGGGTTGGACCGTCTGTGCCACTGCATAGAGTAGGGTTGGACCACTGTGCCACTGCATAGAGTCGTGTTGGACCGTCTGTGCCAATGCATAGAGTAATATTGGACCACTAGAGTAGGGTTGGACCACTTCATAGAGTAGGGTTGGACCGTCTGTGCCACTGCATAGAGTAGGGTTGGACCACTGCATAGAGTAGTTATGGACCGTCTGTGCCACTGCATAGAGTAGGGTTGGACCACTGCATAGAGTAATATTGGACCACTGCATAGAGTAGTTATGGACCGTCTGTGCCATTGCATAGAGTAGGATTGTTATGTTCATAAGGGAGGTCTGGACTTGTGTTTGTAATCTTCCCTTCGGTCTTGTCTTTTTCTTTGTCTTCCCGCCGTCTTTTCTTCCTCTCCAGTGCTCAGCAGACATTCTACTGGGGCTGACTTCCCTCTGATTTTCATTTCCTCTATCTGGCCTTTCTCCCCCCGCTGTCTCTCTTTCTCTATATATCTGTCTCTCTCCCTCTATCCCCCTGCTCTCTCTCTCTGTCTCTCTCCCCCTCCTCTTTCTCTCTCTCTCTCTCTCCGTCTCCCCTTCTCTCTATGTATCTCTCTCTCCATCTGCCCTGTCCTCTCTCTCTCTCTCCCACCCCCTCTCTCTCTCTCTTTCTTTTGTTTTATTCATTTCAGATTTTATACATCCTTTCACGTCTTCTCTCTCTCTTTCTTTCTCTCTGTTCCTTTCTCTCTTCACCCCTCCCTCCTATGCTGTCTGACCTCTTCTCTCTTCAACAAAGTTTGCAAATAAAATCGGAAGGAGGGGGGTGAAGTGTCATATTTAATTTTACACTTTTTGGCCCTTGGGGCGCACCGTACCTCACCTAAGACTCCATTATTCTGGGGTCGTTCTTCCAAGCACATACATTTAAGCATACATTTATATCAGTCAAGCAGCTCGTAACGAATATTGTAATTCCTATTGAAAAGCTGGAATGTTTGAGTCCTGGAGTGGTCTGGAAGCAAACCAAACCAGGCTTTCTCCGCACTGTGTGTGTGTGTGTGTGTATGTGTGTGTGTTTGTGTGTGAGAAAGAGAAAGAGAGAGAGAGAGAGACAGATTAAGTGTGTGTGTGTGTGTGTGTGTGTGTGTGTGTGTGTGTGTGCGTGTGCGTGCGAGAGAGCGATAACAAGAGTGTGTGGTGTGTCTGTGTGTGTGTGTGTGTGTGTGTGTGTGCATATTATGGTCAGATAGAGTCCCATGATGTAGACACCTGCAACGCACAACCTTTTACAGTCCAGCTGTCAATCATCACACATGGTTTAACTTCCTGATGACCATCCGAATCCCCCCAAAATAATGTTACCTTAAGACGCCCAAATGTTTCCGCCAAGTCAATGGCCAGAGCTTGCATTCCTACGGACGCACACTCAGTGATCGTATCTTTGAGAAATATCAACCAAGAACGGGAATACATTTATAATGATTCATTTGAACACCAAAAAAATGACTAATGTCTTAGACAGGAGGTATCTGGGACCAAGCTGTAGAGCTGTGGTTCGAGCTGTAGGGGCTGTAGTTCGAACCACACAGCTTTATCAGCATCACATCCCACTCCAATACATTAATGATAATAATAAAACTGGCTAATATTGTCATAAGGATTAACCGTTGGGGATTGTTAATGATGACGAGGATGATGGTGCTGCTGGTGTTTTTAAATGAAGAGGGGTCAGATGGAGACACGGGAGATTACATTGAGACACTGAGGACGAGACATGGGAGATTACAATGAGACACTGAGGACGAGACATGGGAGATTACAATGAGACACTGAGGACGAGAGTCTTAACTTGAAGGAGTCCACAAAAGAGCAAAGCAAGGAGTAATTCATATAATTATGAACCGATTTATTGCGTGGTCAACCGCATGTCATTTAAAGTTATTAAAATCCTATGGATGCACGTTTGTGTAAGATGCGCACAGTTGTTGCTGTGTTGTCGTGTTGTACAACACCATGTTTTATGCAGTGAAACACAGGATTGTGTTGTTGGTTATATGTCTTCTTCTCCCTGGTGATGCTGTTGCTTGAATGGCTGACGCTGGAAAGCCAAACAAACCAGCTTCACGCAGCCCTCCATCACCTGAGCAACCCTGCTCAGTGAGGTCATACCCAGAGTACCATGCGGCGTGATCGCACCATACCCACAGTACCATGGGGCGTGATCGCCCCCCCCCACCCCACCCCCTCTGTGTCAAAGATGCCTCTTGTGTGCTAATGGAAGTGGGGTCCCCCGCCCACTCCACCCCACCCCACCCCACCCCACCTCCCTCTGTGTCATAAACCAAAACCAGACCCCTCCTGTCCAGAACAGAACCTTCTGGAAATGGGTGTGAATGGGGTCCTGTGGCCATGAATAGGTCCCTCTCTCTGAAGCTTGTTTCAGTAAAACAAGAAGGCCCCCACACACAGGCAGAGTCTGTACGCCACGAACAGCACTGAAAGATTGACACCGTGATTAAATTATCCAAAACGTACACAAATTACGCAAGGGGCACACCTTTTTCCTGGGCGCACACACACACGCGCTGCCACACCCGAGAGGCGTAAGACACTGGTTGGTGTGTACACACTCATAAAAGGGCCCTTCACAACACAAACACACATAAACACACACACACACACACACACACTCTTTCTCCCTCATGTCCTCACTCACAAACAAAAAACTAACTCCCCCCCCCCCAACTGATGTCTCACTGAGTCACTGGCTGTGTCATGGCCCACAGACTTATAGTCAACCTCAACAGAAAAAAAAACAGAATGTTCTGGAACAGAGAGATGGGGCTGCAGAGAAAAGGAGAGAGAGAGAAAGAGAGAGGTAACAAGAGAGGGAGAGTGAAAAAAAGAGGGAGAGAGAGTGGTTTGTGCTGTGAAGACCAGATCCATCCAGATGAGCAGGTCGCCATGGTAGCGGAAGAAAAAGTTCCAGCAGCTTGCGTGGGTGTGTGTGTGTGTGTGTGTGTGTCCGGTGTGTGTGTGTGTGTGTCTGTGTGTCTCTCTCTGTTTCTGGGTGTCTGTGTGTGTGTGTGTGTGTGTGTGTGTGTGTGTGTGTGTGTGTGTGTGTGTGTGTGTGTGAGTTTGTGTGTGCGGTCTCTACTCACTCGGCTCAGTCAGAAGAAACAGGCCATGCCCTCATGAGACACCGCCATGTAAAAATGGACACGCTCTCTACACAAAAACAATCACACACTCAACAGCTTGCTTTTGGACTCAGAAGAATGCCAGCGTATAAACAAACACACACACACACACACACATACACACACACACACACACACACTCACACACTCACACACACTCACACTCACACACACTCAACAGCTTGCTTTTGGACTTTTGAAGAATGCCAGCATATACACACACACACACACACTCAACAACGTATACACAAATGATGACATGTAATGATTTGTTTTGGTTCATGGTGGTTTGATTTCACGTTTCCCTCCCTCTATCCCTCCCTCCATCCTTCTCTCTCTGTCTCTCTGCCAAACACACCCTATAGATCCTCGATGTTCTTCTGCCTCATTAAGTTTTATGTTTCGGAAAATGAGGCCGAAGTCTCTTCTGTGAGCTCAGCTCTAATGATTTTGGTGTGTGTGTGTGTGTGTGTGCCTGTGTTTGTGTGTGTGTGTTTGTGTGTGTGTGTGTGTGTGTGTGTGTGTGTGTGTATACGTATTTGGTGTGTGTGCTCTGAAAAACTAAATCTAACTTGAAAAACAGCTGAAGACAGAACAGTGAACACATACGTTTGAACTTCTAACTACACTACGTCGTTAACCACATAAGTTTGATCAACTAACTACAGAACGTTGTTAACCACATAAGTTTGAACTACTCACTACACTACGTCGTTAACCACATAAGTTTGAACTACTAACTACACTACGTCGTTAACCACATAAGTTTGATCAACTAACTACACTACGTCGTTAACCCCATAAGAGAACTACTAACTACACTACGTCGTTAACCACATAAGTTTGAACTACTAACTACACTACGTCGTTAACCACATAAGTTTGAACTACTAACTACACTACGTCGTTAACCACATAAGTTTGATCAACTAACTACAGAACGTCGTTAACCACAGAAGTTTGAACTACTAACTACACTGCGTTGTTAACCACATAAGTTTGAACTACTAACTACACTACTTCGTTAACCACATAAGTTTGAACTACTAACTACACTACGTCGTTAACCACATAAGTTTGAACTACTAACTACATTACGTTGTTAACCACATAAGTTTGAACTACTAACTTCACTACGTCGTTAACCACATAAGTTTGAACTATTAACTACTACACTACGTCGTTAACCACATAAGTTTGAACTATTAACTACACTACGTCCTTAACCACATAAGTTTGAACTATTAACTACACTACATCGTTAACCACATAAGTTTGAACTACTAACTACACTACGTCGTTAACCACATAAGTTCAAACTACCTACTTACGTGGTTCAAACGTACATAGTACTGTGTTGGTCTGACAGTTCTGGGAAACCATAGTTCTTCATATGTTAATTAGTTTAACGATACATCGTACCATTTTAGTTCAATACTAACATCGCTCGTTGTGCTGGAAACGCACCCTGTCTTCGTCAGGTTTGGACCACTGGCTGCCAAACTCTCAGCTCCAAAAAAGGGACATATTGTAAGAAAAAAAGAGGGAGAGAATATAAGAAAAAGAGGGAAAGAAAGAAATAGAAAAGAGGGAATCTGCACTAGTATGTCTTTTCATCATTATACATTTGAGAAGGAGTGAAGGAATATGTTTGAAACACACTTTTTCCACACACACTCTCACACACACACACACACACACGCACACACACACACACACACACACACACACACACACACACACACACACACGCATATGCATTCTTGCATAGGTATGAACACACCCACGTTTGAGACAAGGAGCCAAGGAGGCCTGTGCTTTTCTTCACTAAAGTAGCAAACCATAAAATCCAGATTCCAGAACAATGCTCACCTTATACTGCTGTGTTACACACACACACACACACACACACAGACACACACACACACACACACACACACACACACATACAACTCAAATGCATTCTAACTAGCACAAGGCTGATACACAAACACTCACAACCATGGATACACCCATGGCAACACCCATAATTATATGAGAGTGTGAGTTCATACACACACACACACACACACACACACACACACACACACACACACATACACGACCCATATGTCAAGCACACGTTCATCTACAACTTCAAAACGAATCACTTCCTCCAGAACACAGCTATTTCTACCAGTGACATAAAGTTCAAGCCCAACCCCATATTTTGTGCATGTTTGTTAAAAGTACACTCCAACAAAATGGTGTCTGATTAAAACACAAACTTCAGGGGGGAAATCAAGTCATGGTATGAGGTTTGTGTATATGTTTGCTAAAAGTACAGTTAATAGTGGTGTCAATACAGAAAAAAGGTGCTGAGATGGTTAAAAGTAGACTTATTTCTCATACTGGAGCCCAGCTCAATGGTTTTATGAGCATGTGGGATCATATAACTACTGTAAATCACCTGAACATGTCAAATATACATATATCTATATATCTGATATGGACATGGGCATGGACATGTGTTGACATGGAGAAAATATGTCAGAAAAAAACATCACTGCCTCCTTCAGGTGAGGATGGAGCATTACACCTTTAAACCTGAGCACTGTTTGTATCAGACTCTGTGTCTTGGAATATTAGACATCTCGTACTGAGCATGCAGTGTGTGAATATTAGACATCTCGTACTTAGTATGTAAGTGTGTGAATATTAGACATCTTGTACTGAGCATGTCAGTGTGTGTGTGTGTGTATGAGCATGTCAGTATGTGGCACAGTGTACTGGGCACGGCATGATTGCATGCGGAGCGGGTGGGGCAGTGTGTATGTGTGTGTGTGTGTGTGTGTGTGTGTGTGTGTTTGTTTATGGGGGGTGTCAGAAGGAGGCTTTAGAGCCTAGGTCCATGTGCCAAGCACCCAGCCTGAAGTGCAAATGAGGTGTTGAGAGCCTGGTTTGTTATTCTAACATTTCATACCTGACGTTTGTGATCTGGCAGCTGGTCCTCTGGCCTTCATTACCGCTCTCCAGCACCTAACAGGCCTAATTCTGCCTCCAACACTGCAGGCCTGGCCTCACAGAAGCCTTGTGTCCCCCCCCCCCCCCCCCCCCCCCCCTTGACTCCCAGTTTGCGGAACAGCTCTCTTTATTAAAGTATAGTTTTAATATTAGACTTACTTAATAATATCCTTCCCGCGGTAATAAAAATGGCAAGTGCAGGTGAGAAGTTTAATCTCAGCCTGAGCCTCCCTATTATTTTACGACGTTTATAATAAGACCCTGCCTTGATAACAAAGTGTTACTGTAGAAATGGTCCTCTGAGATACGTGTTTCGCATACGTGTTTCTCTGGGAAACTGGCTGTGCCGTGCAAGTTTGTTAAAATGTTTCACATTCATAACAACAGTTAAAATCCTTATTTATATAACACCTCTCAGAAATGAACCTCCTCACCAAGTGCTTTCCAAGAATATGCGGATGTATTTCAGCTTGATGGCACACACACTGAACAAGGAATAATATAATATGGAACATATGGACTTTGGAATAATATAATTTAGAATACATGGAATTCGGAATTATATCATTTAGAATACATGGGCTGTGGAATAGTATCTTATGAAGCGAGGTGGATAAGTACATTGGAGGACATATCTGTATAGATTTCACCTGTGCTGAAGAGTATGTATAGATTTCACCTGTGTTTATGACTCACTTCTATCTACATGAAAGAACAAGGAAACCAATGATCGATTTTTTTTTTCACACCAGGTTCTCTCAATGATACCAGGCCTTTGTCATAAAACCACAGAATGTGGCACACCTCTCTTCACTTTTAACAGTCCTGGACTTCAGTTCCACTGACCCCGCAGTGAGTATATCACCAGCAATAGTGTACATGCTGACTTCCACCAGTTCCAAGTGGATGTATAAAGACAGTTAAGTCCACGGATGTTTCCCTAACAGAAGCCACAGTTCATCACATTGATGATACACATAGTCCACTAAGTCTATGTTCCACTTAGGTGTTTATGCTTTCTCAAGCATTTATAAAAATAATTGGTGGAAAATATGTCTTTAGAAATGTGATTTTCGATTGATACATCAACAGTTTATCCCTGACCATAACATCAACTTGCGACCATGATGGACCACCGTGTAGTAATGGAGGATGCATCATAGCTAACCTCACTGAATAATTAGTTGGGATCTGTACACACAGGGACAATGAGTCATGGACCACAGCCTGGGAGTAGAGGAGGAGAGGGGAGCTAATCAGGTGGAGAGGACGAGTTTGGGGCATTGGGGTTATCAGGCAAAGTTGGACGAGTTTGGGGCATTGGGGTTATCAGGCAAAGTTGGACAAGTTTGGGGCGTTGGGGTTATCAGGTGGAGTTGGACGAGTTTGGGACGTTGGGTTTATCAGGTGGAGTTGGACAAGTTTGGGACGTTGGGTTTATAAGGCTGAGTTGGACGATTTTGGGGAGTTGGGTTTATCAGGCCTCCCTGTGAGGCGGAGTTGGACGAGTTTGTGACATTGGGTTTATAAGGCCTCCCTGTCAGGCGGAGTTGGACAAGTTTGGGACGTTGGGTTTATCAGAAAGAGTTGGACAACTTTGAGACGTTGAGTTTATCATATAGAGTTGGACGAGTTTGGGACGTAGGGTTTATCAGATAGAGTTGGACGAGTTTGGGACGTTGGGTTTATCAGATAGAGTTGGACGAGTTTGGGACGTTGGGTTTATCAGATAGAGTTGGACGAGTAGAGGACGTTGGGTTTATCAGATAGAGTTGGACGAGTTTGGGACCTTGGGTGTTTCTCTCCCACTGAATGTCTCACATTGTGGCCTGTGGTTTTAGCTGAATGAATTAAATACTTTCAAGCATCACAGATACACATGCATCACATTCTCCACTCTGTCCACTTCCACCACCACCTCTCACCCTCGCTCTCTTTCTCTCTCTCTTTGTCTCTCGCTCCCTCCCCTCTCTTTCTCTATCCCTCCCTCCCTCTCTCTTCCTCTCTTTCTTTCCTTTCCTCTCTCCCTCCCTCTCAACCTCTCTTTCTCACTCACTCTAGTTCTGCCTTTATTCTCTCTCTTTCTCTTTCATTGACGACTGGTGGAGAGATTTCACTGTTGTTTCCGTTCCTCCCCACAGATGTCTCCCACATTTAATGGAAACTATGGTAATCCCCATCTTGTACATTACAACTCTCAATTTCATCCCATTTCCAAAGGGAAGGAATTCCTTCATTTTTATGGGGGAACAAAACGGCTCAGATGTTGTCGCCTGAACCCCCTAGGGCCAACAAAGACTGCTTTTAGACTGGAGTAGGGGTAGGGGTAGGGGTACTGGGGTTGAAAACGATTGTGCTTCAACTCAAACGGTTAACGCAGGAGTTTTGTTTATTAAAATAGCTATGCAAATGTACCTTCAAAGCATAAGCGGACAAGCCAAACAGATTACTTTTCATTTCACATTTTCCTTTAAATCCTTTTAAATCCCTCATTGACTTCACAGGGTGTGTGTGTGTGTGTGTGTGTGTGTGTGTGTGTGTGTGTGTGTGTGTGTGTGTGTGTGTGTCTGTGTGTGTGTGTGTGTGTGTTTGTGTGTGTGTGTGTGTGTGTGTGTTCGTGTGTCTTTAGCTGCGCATCTTCCCTAAATGAAGATACTCGCTCAAAGCCAAAATAAAGGCTTTAAGTAATATGGATAACCTCTAATAATGTGTAATGACTTCCAGTCAATGTGATGGTCCGTATTAAATTGAACTGAAAAGATGGCTGAACCAGCAATGCTGTGTGAAAGAGTAGAAATAATCAGCATATTATTGCAGGAAATGGCAAAAGCTAAAACAGTTTATTACGCAACAAGGAACAAAGAGGACAAACAGATGTTGTCCTTCGTATATCCTCATCAAAGGTCAGTAAAATGTTGAATGGTAAATATCCCTTAATCAATTGTAATTATGGCATTAAGCTGGCTATATCATTGTATCATGTTTGGCTCTGTACTGTCCAAAGCTAATGCTAATGCTAACTCTGACCCACGTTGTATGTAGCCTCAAAGTATTAGCACACTATTATTCTGTCACTTGAGGGGTTACACTGTATTTCAGTGTGTGTGTGTGTGTGTGTGTGCGCTGCAAGAAGGGCTGTATATTAAAAAGTGAAATGCTTTCTTGTCAAACATCGAGTGGAACAGCTTGTTTGGTGTGTTTGCAGGGTCACTGTGTGTGTGTGTGTGTGTGTGTGTGTGTGTGTGTGTGTGTGTCTGTGTTTGCAAGGTCACTGGGAGCCCACGATGGGAAGGCTTGGAGCCGAGGCTGTTTTCATTCTTGCTGTCCATTCTGCCCATCTCAACAGGAGATGACATGATTCGCCGACATGTTTCTGATTACACGACTCGTTGCATTAGAGTGTGTTTACGTCCCTCAATCAGTCACAGTTACATCCAAACACACACAAAAAAACACACACACACACACACACACACTCATGTACACGGACAGACATGCATGCATGCACAAAACAATCACACGCACAAACATACAGACACACACACATACACACATTCACCTTAAAGTCACACACACACATACACACAAAGGCACATGCACACACACACACACACAAGGCTCAGTCATGCACGCACACAGACAGACACAGAAACACACTAAATCGCACACACATACTTTTTGCTGAGGGAGTGGGTGTTTGTGGTGTGTGTGTCTGTGTGTCTGTGTGTGTGTGTGTGTGTGTGTGAGTGTGTGTTTGTGGTGTGGTATCCTGACCAGAGTGGGGTTTTTCAGCCATGGAAAAGCCCCTGGGATGATGGATGAGAGAGAGAGAGGAGACATTTTAAGAGTCATTCAAGGGGAGAAGTGAAATCAAGGGATGAGCCCCTTAAGCCATCATTACCTTATTAAGGCTTAATGACAGGCTAAATCCCTCTCTAGCCAGGGGTTAGACTATGCTTGGAGAGGTAGAGTGGGAGAGAGGGAGAACAGTTGAAGCTTACTTTCTTCTGGGCTGGAGAGAAAAAGATTTTCTAGGGGGACAAAATTAGTCTAATATTTGTTTTTATTTGCAGTTCACACACATTCATTAATTTCACAGATGTGCCAATGCAGGGCAACTTTCATCACAGCTCAGGCAGATATTTCCATGAGTGTGTGCCTCTTGACTTGCCACTTGAGTTACAGGAACACCAATTGGATATGTGTTACTGAAGTTCTAGTCTAAATTAGTCTTACACAATTCTACATTTACATTCATTTATTTAGCAGACACTCTTCTACGGTGCATTTTATAGTGCAGCTTATATGGCTTTTACAGTTTTCAATATGGGTTTTGATTTGTGTGCTCTCTACATTCTTGGCATTCTTGACCATGGTGAGCTACTGGAACACAGATGAGGGCCATGGGCATCGCTGTGGGTTACCCATGGAAAACATTTATGAGGTTTCATAAATCGTACTGTTTGAATATCAGAAAACAATGTCAGCCTTTGGTTGGGAAACTGAGCTTGGGATAGGCCTATAAAGGTGCCTGCTGTCTGGAGGTGGATTTTCAATTGGGAGGTTTAAAGTTGAGTCTTAACGGTTCTCACTACTATATTCCTGGTCATGAAGTTCATTTCTACCATATGCTCAGCGTGACATGTTATAGCAGATGACATGTTGACCGAAGAGTCATTGTAAATGCAGAACATGTAATAGTGTCCAGTGTTTCTGTTTGTGTTCTCTTACTCTTCTGTGTGAGGAAGTGTGTGTGTGTGGGTGTGTGTGTGGGTGTGTGTGTGTGTGTGTGTGTGTGTGTGTGTGTGTGTGTGTGTGTGTGTGTGTGTGTGTCATTGTAAATACAGAACATGTACTAGCATCTGGTGTTTCTGTTTGTGTTCTCTTACTCTTCTGTGTGAAGAACTGTGTGTGTGTGTGTGTGTGCGTGTGTGTGTGTGTGTGTGTGTGTGTGTCATTATACAGACAGGACATGTACAAGTACATGTACAAGTACATGTCATTTGCATGCTCACCAAACATTGTGTATGTGTTAATTACTAATAACTTAGTAACCTAGTTTGTTTGTTTGTGTGTGTGTGTATGTTACGATTGTGTCCATGTGAAACGATAAATGGTTCACCTCCCGACCTCCTGATGTAAGTGTGTGTGTGTGTGTGTGTGTGTGTGCGTGTACGTGTGTGTGTGTGTTGGGCCATGGTGTCTAGCGTAAGCACGTTCCCCTCCCGTCTTCCTCGTGGGCGCGCCTGCGCTTCTGAAGAGACGGCTGTGCCAGGGGCTGGAATACCAACACACACACACACACACACACACACACACACACTGCTTCTCTCTGTCAGGGTTTATTTCATGCTGTCTGTCTGCGCCATGTGATTTGGCCTCCGCCGCTGCAGCTGCGGCCGTCTTGTTGGCGACTTCACGTTACGACGCCAGAGGAGCTGAGGAGAAGAGCTCAGGGGCCTGTGGATTGCATTATCCCCACCCCCCCCTCTACCCCTCCACCCCCGCCAGCTCAGGGCGTGGATTTGAGGGGCTTTAACGCTAGTCTCCCCCCAACCACCCTGAAGCTGTTGAAATTCATACCTGTGGAGTTCCGCACACGGCTGAGCCCACAATTAACTACACGTGCAACAGTATATACTCACACCTCCAAAAATACAAGAATTAACACTTGCTTAAGAATTGTTGCTGTTGAAGAATTAACATATGTTTTTTTATTCCCTCAGCACATGTTTCTAAGCAGCATACCAACAGCTTTTGTGTGTTTACAAAGAAAATGTGGAGCTTAAGGGGCTTTTGCTGCTGTGTGTGTGTGTGTGTGTGTTTGCGTGCGTATGTGTGTGTGCGTGCATGCGTGCATGCGTGAGTGCGTGCGTGTGTGTGTGTGTTTGGACTGGACATCCAGATGGCACAGGCCGAGGAGCTGTAGGGAAATGCCTCCGTGGCCAGATCAGGTCGCTGGGAGATGCCAAAGCACATACGCTCAGCATGCCAATGCAGGGAAGCGGGGCAGGGGTGTTATTGGTGGACGGGGACGCTGTGAGGTACCCCGCTGAGGGTGAAGTGGGGTGCGAAGGGTGGGTGACCCCCACCTACAGCGGTGCTGACAGCACAGGCCAGAGCAAACAAACTCAGGGCAGCGAGCCAGACAGCAGATGGATCTGCACAAACATCTAGGATGGACACATCTAAAATGTACACATCTAGGATGGACACATCTAAAATGGACACATCTAAAATGGACACATCCAGAATTGGCACATCTAAAATGGGCACATCTAAAATGAACACATCTAAAATGGACACGTCTAGGATGAACACATCTAAAATGGCACATCTAGAACTGGCACATCTAAAATTGACACATCTCGGAAGAACACATCTAGAACTGACACATCTAAAATGGACACATCTAGAACTAGCACACTTAAAACACACAGACAGACACACACACACACACACGCAGGTTTTCATCCATCTTTACTTCTTTGATAGCCACCCTGTCTGTTTTGACTAGCAAGTAAAGTGAAGTGTCCATCTCTATTCCATATTTACCAAATATCGGGTAAAGCCGTTAAAGGAAATCTGTAGATCTGGAAAACCTAGGTTATGATCTGGATCCAGTTCTAGTCCATATACACCAAACATTGGGTGAGTTAGATGGTGAGTTCTGACTAGTTGTTTTCAACAAGAAATGCACAGATAACATGAAGCCAGAGAGCAGAGAACTCCAAATGAGACGAGATTAGATACTCCCCTGATCTGGTTCATCCAGCAGCACAGGGCATAGCCGCGCTATGAAAGCCCCTGTGGGAGCTCCTGAGGTCTGCCTTGTCCGAGGAAATTTTACTTTAAGAGATAAGTCATATCTCTCCCTTAGCAGTCTCTATCTCTTTCTCTTGAACATGTCACTGACCTTGTGGGTCGAATGGGACTCGGATATATGAGTATCGACCTGGCGCACTCTTCCCGAGGTCGGTGAGCATACAGTCCAACTTTTTATATGCATTATTGCTTGACGCACTGGGAGGTATTTTATATGTTGCAGAACATCGTGGAAGTGGAGTGTTTTGGGTCACGACAAGGGTTGCGGCCCACTCCACAGAAAGTTTGTTCTTTTTCCACTGCTCCACTCCGTCAATGATCATCCTATTCAGTGGATACATCTCCACCGCGATTGTCACACAGGAACCTTGGAAACCGGCGTGAGGTCATTGTTCCGAAATAATTGGGCCTCTATTATTCTCATCTAGCTGCATGAAAACAAGTGAAGCCGCCAGAGACGAAGGGAAGGGAGAAACGGTGGTCATCAATCTCCGAACTGTCTGGAGGTGGAAACGTGAGACCCTCCATCTTTCGCATCGGGAGCTGCCCTGTCCACATGGTCTCCATAGAGGAGAGGGGTGAGGGGAAGAGCACCGTATAGACAGTTGGACAAAACCGTTTGTATTTCCTACACAGCACTCAAAGACTCTCTGTTTGTGTGCATGCAAGTGTGTGAGAGAGAGAGAGGATGTGTGAGTGTGTGTGTGTGTGTTTGTGTATGCGTGTGATTGTGTGTGTGTGTATGAGTGTGTGTGTGTGTGAGAGAGAGAATGTGTGAGTGTGTGAGTGTGAGGTAGACAGAGAGTCAACGAGCTCAAAGTTGTTCCCAGATGTACGTTGCTGAGGCCAAGCTGAACTGAAGAGGGGTCCGGTCACAGTGGGATGCGCTTCAGTGAGGATCTTATACGACGCGAGCCTCCCCATACAAACACTCAGCGGATTGACTGATGCTCTCAAGCAGATGTGGAAGTAGATGTGTGGTTTTATCCTCCCTTGATTCTTTTGGTCGTCTCTTCCCTTCCAACACCCTAGTACAAACTTGTGACAAATATTGAATTCACTCCTGTTTGTTGCTATCTGATTATTACTCTAATAACAGATGGTAACTTGATGTTTAAGCTATAGTCAGCCATCTTGCATTTTGTTATGTTATCATGTAGTAATTGGTTTGTGTTTGATTCCCTGAGCTCTAACTCCTTCGTATGTAACTCTTTGGCTATTGTAGTCCTGTCTGTAAACCTGTCTGGTATCCTGTCTGTAAACATGTCTGTTACCCTGTCTGTAGCCCTCTCTGTAAACCTGTCTGTTATCCTCTCTTTATCCCTGTCTGTAACCCTGCCTACGTCGTTCTGTGACACAACTTGTCGACGTTTCCAGGACTTTCCAGGACTCCAGGACAAAAGCACCTGTCAGTTGAGCAAACGTCGATGCCCGTGTCCAGTAGGAGAGTTTGAGTTGGATCCACGTAACCTCATTCCTCAAGCACAAGGTACCCTGCGAGTAACTCCAATCCATGCTTCGGCTATATTTGCCAAACCAAACAAAAAATGGGTGCAGTATGCTTATAAACTACTAGGCCTCCACACTCAACAGTGGGAGGGAAATGTAAAGGAGGATGGGAGCCCATTGTTATTCTTACAGACACCACTGGTCAGTTTGTTCTGGCAGAGAGGGAGAGAAAGTAAGAGAAAGAGAGAGAGAGACACAGAGAGAGAGAGAGAGGGGTCATGCTCATCTTGCCCTTCGTATTTCTCTCCGGAGAGGAGAAGCCAAGGAGCTGCTCTGTTCTCTGATCAGGCCCTAATGGAGGATCACAAACAAGGAGCAGCCACAGGAGAACCCTGGATGCCTACGCTTATTCTACAGGCTGGATTTGGCAGCCTTCTCCGCCGCTATAAGCACTGGATCCCTCTCCTTTTTCAACGGGGGGTGGGGAAGAAACCAAAAAAAGGAGGAAAGAACTACTATTAAGTGAAATTTTCTGATGAAAGAGAGGGACACAGAAGGGAGAAGAAGCGAGACATGAGAAAGCTAAACATCAATGCAGTTCCTGCCTCTGGAATCGATGTGGTGGATCTGGTCCATATGAGTGCCACATTCCACAGCTGTCTATGAAGAGGTGTCGGCGTTTCCGTGCCATGTGTTACAGTAAAGCGTTCTCTTTCCACCCCACTCTGCCTCTGTCTAACACTTGCACAACATGTGTTACAGTAAAGCGATTTAGTTCACCACTTCAGTCCAGACTGACACTTGCGCCATGTGTTACAGTAAAAGATTCAGTTCCCTCTGAGTAGTAAGAGTAATAAATAAATCACCCGGGCCTCGTCACCATCAGTCACCATGTTCAACGTTCAACTGTCAACGTTCACTCTCTCTCTTCAGTGTGACTAACTTTGGTTACCGTAACTGAAGGAAGCTGAAGTAAGTAAGAACGACGATGAAAGGAATACTCCCTAATGGAAACAACGCCGCAGCTTTGAATACACTAGGGAGCTTGTTTCTGCTCGTTACGACTAACATGGCCTGATGACTTCTGAGAGTGTTGCTTACGTCAAGACAAGTGCCAGAAGAAGGAGAAAGGTTGGCGTGAGATTCTGTAACGTGCGCTTGGTCAATGGATACATCATGTTACAGACGAGATAGATTCAGAGGAGTAAGCAGCACATGGATATCCACTTCAGCCTGCTTTGACCTACCTCAAAACATACTTCGAATAATGCCCTCTGCAGCAGAGGAATATAATGTGGAGTTTTAAGCCAGCTTTTTAAATTGATTGATCAGATAATTGATTGAATTATTAAGCAATCAGGCTAAAGCTTTAAATGTGAGCTTATAGCAGTAACGAAGCCCTCTGCCCTACCCCTGGCTCAGCTCAGACAGTGCCTTGCCTGAACGTCTCAGATTATTGTTTGACTGTGCTCCGTGACTCTCAGTTAAGACATTCTCATCATAAATACTAAACTTGCGGTTCAACGTCGAAATACAAGCATTTGTGGCGCGCGGGAAGCGGGGGTAACTGGTTCCAGCTGTGGACTGTGTGTGGGTATGTGTGTGTGTGTGTGTGTGTGTGTCTGTGTGTGTGTGTGGGTATGTGTGTGTGTGTCTGTGTGTGTGTGTGTGTGTGTGTGTGTGTGTGTGTGTGTGTGTGTGTGTGTGTGTGTGTGTGTGTGTGTGTGTGTGTGTGTGTGTGTGTGTGTTCCAGCTGTGGACTGGAGAGAATTCTTCCATTCTGGACTGCAGGGCCCGAGGACATTTCCACCTAGGGTTGGCGAGGGGATGTCACAAACTGCAGTTTTTCTAATTCTTAAGAATTTGTTTTTTTTCTGTTTCTTTCTTTCTTTGTTTGTCTTGTATGGAAATGATGATTCTGATTCATTTTCCCTGTACAGACCGTCGCCGTAGAGATGTTGCACTGCACATCCCTGTGGTTTCTTGGCTTCTGTCAGCCTTGTGTCGTGGAGAAGAAGAAGAAACAAAACAAAAAAAGAAGAGAGGATTAACCTCCCCCATCTACATTTGGTTTGGTGAAGCCCACTCCTCCCTCCTCCCTGTCTGATTTGTCTTTCTTTAAACCGCTCCCTCTTTCAACGATATGCCAGGGAGGGTTTCATTTGGAGTTAGACAGGAAATTACAGCCAATCATCCGGAGTGGCTGCAGGAACGCTGCTGGAGGATCACACACCCTTACACACACACACACACACACACACACACACACACACACACACACACACACACACACACACGTACATATATCTCCACACATGTTGACAGCACCACAGAGGAACTTGCCAAGGCGCTGGTATTGTGTTCTGTACATGGCTAGACCATGACTTGACACCCAGCCAAGCACTTACTGACCCTGTGTGTGTGTGTGTGTGTGTGTGTGTGTGTGTGTGTGTGTGTGTGTGTGTGTGTGTGTGTGACACATTAGGCTAGACGATGAGCTGTCACCCAGCCAAGCACTTACTGACCCCGTCATCACCTTGTCTGTGTGCAGACTGGGTGCATCTCATCTGGTCTAGTGTCACACACACACACACACACACACACACACACACACACACACTCACACGACCCTGCCTCAAACTCCCCTCTATCTACCGCTCCTCGTCTTTAAAGGCTCAGTCCTCAACCCTGGCGAAGGGTATTTGAACTCAACTCAACTTAAATGCATTGAACAGTGCATTGCACAGAAACTCTCAGAACCTTTGTTTGTTTCCCATGTACAGATCCAGGACTGTGTATGAACAGTGCACACACAGAATGGACATACACACACACACAAACACAGTCATAAACAGCAAGGTTTTTTTGAATGAAACCACAGAATGGACATACACACACACACACACACACACACACACACACACACAAGCATACAAAATTGTACACAGCAAGGTTTTTTTTTTTATCGCACACACACAGGGAGGACAGTAGGGAGACATTTGCGGAATTTCGCAAAAAAAGTCTACCTTTTCTACAGTCCCCCCACTGTCTAGTTAAGTGGAACTCAGAACACTCCCATAGGTTCTCCCCTCACTGTCTAGTTCTGAAGTGGAACTCAGAACACTCCCATAGGTTCTCCCCTCACTGTCTAGTTCTGAAGTGGAACTCAGAACACTCCAATAGGTTCCCTCCTCACTGTCTAGTTCTGAAGTGGAACTCAGAATACTCTTATTGGTTTCTCCCCTCACTGTGTCTCATTCTAAAATGTTATCAGCTGTCCACCACACCGACGCGCCAAAGACTGCCTGTGTGCGTCTATAAGTAAACATGTGTGTGTTTTGGTGTACATGTATAAACAAGGGAGAGTGTGTGTGTTTGTGTGTGTGTGTGTGTGTGTGTTTGTGTGTGTCTGAATGAGTGTGTTTACAGTATGCAAGTGAATGTGTGTATGAGTGCATATGCGTGTGTGTGTGTGTGTGTGTGTGTGTGTGTGTGTGTGTATGTGTGAGTGTGTGTGTGTGTTCCTTGGATGACAGGCACCTCGCTGTACTCTGCTGGGTGTGACATGGGAAAGGTGTGTGTGTGGACATCGCTGTACTCTGCTGGGTGTGACATGGGAAAGGTGTGTGTGTGTGTGTGTGTGTGTGTGTGTGTGGACATCGCTGTACTCTGATGGGTGTGACATGGGAAAGGAAGTGGACAGGAAGGGCCTTTTCTCCCCCTTCCTCCTTGTCGGGGGTAAATATTATCAGCTAATCCTGAGGCATGAGTGCACCACACACCACACACACACCTCCACAACACAACACACACATCTACAGCACACCACAACACACACCTCTACAACACAACACAACACAACACACACCTCTAGAACACAACACAACACATCGCACACATCTATAGCACACCACAACACATTTACAACACAACACACACATCTACAGCACACCACAACACACACCTCTAGAACACAACACAACACATTGCACACATCTATAGCACACCACAACACACACCTATACAACACACACATTTACAACACAACACACACCTCTACAACACACACATTTACAACACAACACACACCTCTACAACACAACACACACTTCTACACCACAACACAACACACACCTCTACAACACACACATTCACAACACAACACAAACTTCTGCAACACACACCTCTACAACACACACATTTACAACACAACACAATACAACAAACACCTCTACAACAAAACACAACACAACACACACTTCTACAACACAACACAACATACACCTCTACACCACAACACACACCTCTACAACACAACACAACACAACACACACCTCTACAACACACACCTCTACAACACAACACACACCTATACAACACCACACAACACAACACACACCTCCTCTCAGCCAGCCCCCCCCCCTCAGTCGCCGTGGCAATCTCACTCCATAACGCTTGTTCCTCCACAGGATGCCACCCCAGGAGGGCTCGTTCCATCCGCCACCGGCTGGGTGAGAGGGGACGCCGTTTACCATTTTTATGAGTTTAGGGCCCTCGGTTCCTGCATGGAGAGCCATCGGCCTTTGTTCAGCATCTCCAGCTCTGATTTACACCCCCGGACCGTGGCTGGACAAACACGCGCCATTGTTCTTCACAGAGATTAAAATCTAGATTAGCCCAGAGAGAACAAGCACACACACACAGAAACTCTATCGCTGTTTGTTTAATATTTTTCTTCTTTGCAAAGCTTGACCTGTTGGACAAAAAATGGTTGGTGAACTTCTTGAACTTTTGAACTTGATGATGATTTTTCAAAGCAGAACGAGGCGTTGCCTGGCCATCTGTCTCATTCAGGTTTAGCCCACTGTCACACACACATACACACACAGACACACACCTACACACACACACACACACACACACCTTCACGCACACACTCACAATCACACACACTAACACACACTCACATACACACACACTTTCACACTCTGAGTAGATGACCTGGTGCTGACCACAGAGTTTCAGGACACTTTTGTGGGCTAATGCTTTATGGCATTCATCGCTAACCTCGTCACGTCAGGACGATCCTTCGCATAATGTGGAAAAATGAGCCAGTGTCTTCAGTGCACCTTGTGCCAAATCAGGATGGAGCATGCAGAGTGTGAAATGAAGTGGGAACAGAAATATCTTGAGCCGGTTTCATGTTGCTGCCCATGAAACAGGACCCGATTTCCTATTTCCATTTCATATTCGCTGGAAAACTAGACGTTGAAACCAACCTATTTGGGGAAAGGATACACTGTGTGTGTGTGTGTGTGTGTGTGTGTGTGTGTGTGTGTGTGTGTGTGTGTGTGTGTGTGTGTGTGTGTGTGTGTGTGTGTGTGTGTGTGTGTGTTTGTGTGTGCCTATGTGAGTGTGAGTGTGAGTGTGTGTATGATTCATCTCTTTGACGAAGGAAGGCCCTGCTTGCCATAGTTAAACAAATACTCAAAGGGCCTGGAATGCCTAGAGCCCTTGGAATGTGCTGGATTTGGCCACAAATGCTTTCCTCACGTGACCCAGATGTGTACCATCTCTTTCCTTCACACAAACACACACACACACAAACACACGCAAACACACACACACACAAACACATACACACACACACACACACACATACACACACCCATTTTCTCTGTCTGTCTATCTCTTTCTGTCTCTATCCCTCAGTAGACTCACTCATGAGCTTCATACACACACACACACACACACACTCTCGCTCTCGCTCCCTCTCTTTCTCTGCCTGTCTTTCTGTCTCCTCCTATAGGCTCACTCATGAGCTTCAGACAAAGACACACACATACACGCTCACACACATTCTCTCTCTCTGTCTGTTTCTCCTTCAGTAGACCCAATCGTTCACATACCTGTTCAGATGAAATAGACGCTGGTCTCATATTTACATACACTATGTTATTGATTATTTAAACACATAGACGCACATGCACTCACATGGGAGGGAGAGAGAGAAATACGCAGAAGCCACATATTTCTGCCACACCTTTCATTTATACATGTTAGAATCAACCCTCATTGACACTCTATATACATTATATCTATACATTACGGTATACACACACACACACACACACACACACATATATACAGCCGCGGAAAAAATTAAGAGACCACTTCAAAATTATCAGTTTCTCTGGTTTTACTATTTATTGGTATGTGTTAAAGTAAAATGTTCATTTTTGTTTTATTCTATAACCTACTGGCAACATTCCTACCAAATTTCAAATAAAAATATTGTCATTTAGATCATTTATTTGCAGAAAAATGACAATTGGTCAAAATAGCAAAAAAGATGCAGTGTCTTTAGATCTCGAATAATGCAAAGAAAACAAGCTCATATTCATTTTTAAACTACACAATACTAATGCTTTAACTTAGGAAGAGTTCAGAAATCAATATTTGGTGGAATAACCTTGATTTAAAATCACAACTTTCATGTGTCTTGGCATGCTCTCCACCAGTCTTTCACATTGCCGTTGGGTGACTTTATGCTACTCCTGGCGCTAGAATTCAAGCAGCTCGGCTTCTTTTCATGGCTTGTGACCATCCATCTTCCTCTTGATCACATTTCAGAGGTTTTTTATGGGATTCAGGTCTCGAAATTGGGCTGGCCATGACAGGGTCCTGATCTGGTGATACTCCAATGTGATAGTCCAATTTTCAGCTTTGCCCAACACATGGTCGTCTGATGTTTTGACGGAGACCTGGAGAGGCCTACAAGCCACAGAGTCTTGCACCTACTGTGAAATTGGACTCATCAGAGAAGACGAACTAGGAGACCCTCCAGTCCGCTTTGGTTCAATCCTTATGGTCTTTTACAAACCTCAGCCAGGCAAAGTACAACGTTGTCCCGGAAGAAAAACTTGCTTCCTTTTGCTCTGACAATGTTCCCCAACTCTGAGAAGTGTTTTTTCCAGCAGGGCAATGCTCCATGCCACACAGCCAGGCCAGTAAAGGTGTAGATGGAGTTTCACCAGATCAGGACCCTGTCATGGCCAGCCCAATTTCGAGACCTGAATCCCATAAAAAAACCTCTGAAATGTGATCAAGAGGAAGATGGATGGTCACAAGCCATGAAAAGAAGCCGAGCTGCTTGAATTCTTGCGCCAGGAGTAGCATAAAGTCACCCAACGGCAATGTGAAAGACTGGTGGAGAGCATGCCAAGACACATGAAAGTTGTGATTTTAAATCAAGGTTATTCCACCAAATATTGATTTCTGAACTCTTCCTAAGTTAAAGCATTAGTATTGTGTAGTTTAAACATGAATATGAGCTTGTTTTCTTTGCATTATTCGAGATCTGAAGACACTGCATCTTTTTTGCTATTTTGACCAATTGTCATTTTTCTGCAAATAAATGATCTAAATGACAATATTTTTATTTGAAATTTGGTAGGAATGTTGCCAGTAGGTTATAGAATAAAACAAAAATGAACATTTTACTTTAACACATACCAATAAATAGTAAAACCAGAGAAACTGATAATTTTGAAGTGGTCTCTTAATTTTTTCCGCGGCTGTATATATAGACCAGTGTTGCATTCCTCCTGGAGTTTCTGACATGGGGGACTCCAATCAGCTCAATACAACTCCTCCGCCCTTATGTCCTCTGGTTTGGGATACACTCAACAGCAATTTCCTGACTGGGAATGCTGGGTACTGTCTGTGAACTGACTGGGAATGCTGGGCCCTCTTAGGGCACGGCGTCGAGAAACCTTGGCGAGATCAGAGTGAGTGCAGAGAGAGGGAGAGACACACACGCAGAGAGAGGGAGATACACACAAACACACCCGTAGGGAGAGGGAGAGACACACACACACACACACACACACTCGCAGGGAGAGGGAGAGAGACACACAAACGCAGAGAAAGGGAGAGACACACACACGCAGGGAGAGGGAGAGACACACACCCACACAAGCAGCGAGAGGGAGAGACACACACACACGCAGAGAGAGGGAGAGACACATACACCCACACACACACAGGGAGAAGGAGAGACATTTGACTGGAGAGACTGTTGTAAGGATGGTTAAGGTGAAAATATGTTTAGAAATGTTTTCGTTGGCGTGCACCGCCGAGACATGGTCTGCATTCAAAATGGGCCTATATATCTATGTTCATATCAACAGACTGCCAATCACAGCTCACACATGTGCGCTTATACGCTTGAAGAAGGAGAAAAACATCACATAGTTAGTCGACATGTCTCTAAACAAATAGCCTCTATTCTTTTCCAAGGCAACGGCTTTGGGAAGCATGAAGTTTGTTTGAACATACTGTGGTGGTTGATATAATGGACATATGGTTTGAATAGTTTCTTATCTAAATGAGGCCTAACATTCATTCTTTGATAGGGGCGAGAGGGAGAGCAGGGAGCTGGAAACAGCAGCCAAATGATAATGCTTTGAGCATGTGCATTCCTTCAGCTCCACACACACACACACACACACACACACGGATGGGCTTTAGGAAGTGTTTCGTCACATCAGTGCAGTTCTCAAGCAAGTCACACACAATCAGACATATCTGTCTCTGCTAACACACACACACACATAGAAACACACACACACACACACACACAAAGGAGGTTTTCATCTAGCTTTGCACACTATCCCACATATCTGTCTCTGTCTTACTCCCTCACACATTAACTCATTCACACTAATGCACACACACACACACACACACACACACACACACACACACACACACACACACACACACGTTTTCATCTAGCTTTACACAATCAGATATCTCTTTGTCTTTGCCTCATTCACTCCTTCACTCACAGATTCACTCACACACATGCGCAGACACACACACATGCGCAGACACACACACATGCGTGCATGCATAATGCATAATGCTTTGAGCTTGTGCATTCCTCCAGCTCTGCGCATGTCTGAGCCATGCACACTGACTTGCAGACGGATGGAAAGGACTTTAATCTCAGCCAGCCATTAGGAAGTGCTTGTCTGGGCTACATCAGCAAAGTTGACACACACACACACACAAACACTCACACACACACACACACACACACACACACACACACACACACATACATACACTCAAACACACACACACTCACACACACACACACACACACACACATACATACACTCAAACACACACTCACACACACACACACACAATTCACACACATCACCCACATCAGTGCAGTTGACACACACACACACACACATACACACAAGTTTTCATATGGCTTTATACACTAACAGCTACATCAGTTCTCTAACATTTTAGCATTCAGAGAGATCTATTATCATGCTGCATGTTATTCATTGCTGAGCAATCAAGATCTGATGAAGCTAGGCAGCACCTTTAGGCATTAGACACACACACACACACACATACCCCTAGGCAGCACCTTTTGGGCATTAGACACACACACACACACACACACACACACACACACACACACACACACACACACAAACCTAGGCAGCACCTTTAGGCATTAGACACACACACACACACACTCTCAGAAAGAGAGTCAGAGGAGAGCATTTGACCTTGTATAAGTCCAGCTACCACATTCTCTTTCTCACTCGAATACACACACACACACACACACACACACACAATCACACACACACACTCTGTCTCCAGCTTCCCTCTGAGTGCAAGCCTGCTCCATCTGCCTCGTCTGGCCTTGTGAAGAACCGCATGTGTGTATGGTGCCAGAGACTTTCTTTCAAGTTCACCCTGCCAGTTTTCTTGTTCGTTATTCTTAATTCCCTTCTTTCTGGTATTCATATCTCTCACTCTCGCTTCCTCTTTCGATGGGTAGAGGGTAGTGCATTTACACATGTGTGTGTGTGACTGTGTGTATGAGGGCCTGTGTGTGGGCGTGCGTGTTAGAGAGTCTTCGTTTGTGTGTGTGCATGCCTTTGTGTGTTGGTATGTGCCTTTATGTGAGAGAGGGAGGTTGAGTGTGAGTGAGTGAGTGTGTGTGTGTGTGTGTGTGTTTGTGTGTGTGTGTGTGTGTGTGGAACGATGGAAGTGGATGGAGAGGGTAATTATCAAACCAAATAATCAGCGGAACTTAGAATCCTCATTATCAGCAAGATGGTTCTACTTGTGTCCAGCACATACCCCCTTACCCAGCACATACCCCGTAACCCACAACATACCCCGTGACCCAGCACATACCCCCTAACTGCCCTGACAGCCAATCTCAGACGCGTGCCTCTGCATTCAAATGAACCAGTTCAAGATCCTGTCAGGCTTTCCAGAGGGGAATCACCCAATTAATTAAGGCCGTGCAGTCAGACACGAAACATGTGCAAACATGGGATCTGGCGTCCAAACCTGCTTCCCTGGGAGCACATGCGATTACAATTACCCAA
>NC_137918.1:4742306-4752306 GCF_963457725.1 Sprattus sprattus
TTAAAGCGGAGATAAAATAATCTTGAATGAAATATTCCTTTATAATCCTTTATAAGTCAGTTCCTTTATAAGTTCTAGTGGTAGACAGGTCTGAAGTGTATTTCTTGCCCGCAAGCTGCTAACTCTGACATGACGTGAAACCTATGAAAGCCAATTACCATAAATATGGTAAGGTTCAGTCTTCAAGTCTGACATGTAGACTGAACATTTAACATTTATATTTACATTTAACATTTATATGTACATTTAACATTTACATTTAACATTTACATTTTGAATTTACATTTAACACTTATATTTGACATTTATATATAACATTTACATTTAACATTTAACAGTAACATTTAGATTTAGATTTATTTTACTTAACGACTTAGTGTTACTGCCAAAAATTATCCTTGGAAAAGTTATTGCATGAATTTACATGAATTTCTCTCTAAATGTTTTAAAAAAGTGAATATGAATATTGTTGTGCTTTTTTTCCCATATTATAATGCTAAATGTGCCAAAACTGAGCAGGATTTTAGAACATGCAACATTTTACAAACAGCGCCCCATAAACTGCTGTAACATATGTTTTTTAACTGCCTGTGGTTGCCACCTTCTGTGAGCCAAGTTATTTGCTGGTGTTTTTCATTGTGGTTGTTGTTAGATTGGAGTTGGACGAGTTCCCCTTGTTCCGTCTCTGTGACAGAATGCCCATACAACAAGGACGTAAATACAACACAGACACATAGACACATACACACACACACACACCACTTTGCCAAGTCAGGCAGTCTGAGCCTGGTGCCAGATGCATCCTCCGCTGAGGTGGGTTCTAATGAAAACGCTTTTTTCCTGTCAGGACGTTTTCCTTCTGCACAAACACTATGTCCCAGCGGATCAGCGCCTACCTACAGGTGGGGGACACTCTCTAATGCATGTTTCTCTTTCTGTTTCAAACATTTGAATGTGGAGTTTTAGGGTTATATGTTACTGTCAGAGAAATACAATGTAAGGCAAAAAGGACTCCTATCTGAAAGGCACTGTACCGTTTCTGTGTTGCACCAGAAAAGTGCTGGACTATTTGTTGATATTTACTATATACTATTTATATATTTTGTATACAACACGAGTGCATGTCAGAGCAGTCCCCTGGTTGGTGTGATGCATGTTGCATGGTTGGTGTGTTACGTGTTGCATGTCCTCTGGTTGGTGTGTTGCATGTTGCACGGTATGTGTGTTGCATGTCCCATGGTTGGTGTGTTGCATGTTGCATGACCCCTGGTTGGTATGTTGAATGTCCTCTGGTTGGTGTGTTGCATGTTGCATGGTTGGTGTGTTACGTGTTGCATGTCCTCTGGTTGGTGTGTTGCATGTTGCACGGTTGGTGTGTTGCATGTCCCATGGTTGGTGTGTTGCATGTTGCATGACCCCTGGTTGGTATGTTGCATGTCCTCTGGTTGGTGTCTTGCATGTTGCATGGTTGGTGTGTTGTTCCTGTTGAATGTGTGTTTCACTGGACATCAGGCAGCAGCCATCCCTCAACATCTGGCCTACAGCTGCAGCCCCTCATCCACTCCTCTTTCCTCTCAACCCATCTTATTCCGCTCTTCTTCCTCCTCCTCTTCCATTCTACATAAATCTGTGAACGTGAAAGTGTGTTTGTGTGTTTGTTTGTATATGCACATGTAAGCATATGTACATGAAAGGCAAATAAATATCTCAACAAGAACAAGAGAACAACCCCGCCGTCTCACGCACACACACACAGACACAGACACACAGACACACACACACACACACACACACACACACACACACACACACACACACACACACACACACACACACCCAGATCCAGACCCAGACCCAGAGTAAACTCTCATCCAGGTAAGCTAACGTGGCCAATTTGGCTTTGCTGAACCACAGTGCAGACAGCTTCCTCTTATTTTTAGCAGAGACAAAAGAGAAAATGGCCAACAGACAGACATGTGGGATTCTTGGGCAGCCATTGATGTTTCCACTACAAACTCTCTCTCACACACACACACACATACACACTCACTTACAGGCACAGTCATGGATGAAGAACCACTGTGATGACACTGCCGCACATCTCCACAACAACATTAACGACAACAACAAAACATGTCTGTGCCCAGTAATAGGACCGGATTACTTAGGGCTCCAGGGCTACACCTGTTCAAAAGGTCCACTCTAAATAATCACGCCGTGTTTTCAGACCATCTCTGATGCTACACACACACACACACACACACACACACACACACACACACACACACACACACACACACACACACACACACAAGACAGTCCAAATCAAAGCTAAATGTACAGAAAACCACGATACGACTAACACATAATGAAGGCAACATGATAATACATCATAAATAAAATGCACATCTCCACAAAGACACACACACACACACACATACACACACATGTTTTGGAACAGTAGCCTTGGCTATTCCATGACAACTGGGTTACACAAATTGTTCATAACTAGAATAAGTGTAATCAGCCTTCTAATCAACGTCTTCTTTTTTGCTGATAGCTACAATGCTAGTTAGAATTGTTTTTTTTCCCCATATAATGGTCTGACCGGCTGGCCCACGAAAGTAGTTCATGAGCGGCCCTATTGACACTGGGCTGGCCCAATCACATCCCCTGGGCTGACCCAACACCAACCCCTTTCGGTTTGGACCTGCCTACATAATGCATTAGGACGGGAAATAAACTCAGCGTGGTCCATGGCCTTGACATGCTTGACAAGCGCATGCTAGTCTGCGGCCCATTGGCTGTCTTCTTTAGTGACAAGGGGCTCGTCCAATCATATCACCAAACACCTTCTACCTTTGGCTTGGGCGGTGCACAGAAACGCACGTTTCGTTAGAATCCTCCAGTCCAAAATGGAGAGAAAGCGAAAAGAGGGTGCGGAGAAACTGCGAGATAAGAAGAGGCTTGCTTTTCAAGCCTACACTGCCAAATGTGCCAAAATATCGGAAATGTTTGCCACGGCAGGGCCATCATCAGGTACCGTGGATGAAAGTGATAGGCCTACTGGTGGCGACAGCCAGGGAGATACGATACAACGACCTACGGTAAGCTTACTGATCATGAATTCAAACGTCTCTAAAATATGTTTGACTTAGGACCTATGTTCTATGGCCAAGTTCGTTTGCATTGTAAATACAAGACAAGTCTGTAGCTGTTGCTAGCCCTCAGCCTACTCTACTCTGAAACAGCCAGCCGTTAGCCTACACTCTATGTTGTGTGTTTGAGTGGTGGGCAAGCCCCTTAGCCTATTGGTGCGCGGTGCCATGTCAATGTTCCGAAAGCCCAGTATTCCCAAACCCTATGAAAATATGCCAATTTGTCCAGATAGCGAATTATGATAGCCCGTTATACGCTCCAGTTTGCCCCCCGAAGTTCAGGGGCGTGGTACAAACGTTAGTGCCACCTCATCAAGCGCGTTTCCTACAGGAGGAAATAGACTCCCTTCTAGGAAAGGGAGCAATACAGTCTGTACCTCTCGTAGACGAGAACAGGGGGTTCTTCAGTCGCTATTTTCTGGTTCCAAAAAAGGACGGAAAATATCGACCGATCTTAAACCTCCGTATTCTGAACAAAGCTTTAAAGTGTATGATGTATATTGTATTGTATTGTATTGAATTTAGATTAATTAAGACCACCACCTTAACACACAAACTCTTGTTGAACTCATAAAGTAGTAGGTTCAGTGACGTGCGGTGAGACAGCTGTCTTCTGTAGCTTCTGCAAGCCCATGAATCAATGTTTCGTTGGAATCATGATGTAACGTTGTTGTAGCGGGAATACAGCAATGCTATTTTCTAATTGGCAGGGCATATGATTCTAGACTTCGCTGAAGCGACTGAAACGGTGAATTTTGATCACATTCAGCGAAAGTTAACAGGTAAAACGGGAGAAAAATAGGGCGTCTTTAGGCCGTCCTGCCTAAAAGTAGGGCGTCCCATTTCTTCTTATTTTTTTTGTAGACGATAGGGCAGACGCCCTGCTAGCTAAAAGCCTGGTTGGTGTGTAGACATTCGAGAGACCAAAGGGTGTGTTATCGAATTAAGTGGGCCGGTCTGGTTCAAAATGCCCGGGCCGATTTTTTGTCCCAGTCCAGCCCTGCTAGTTAGGGATAGCCTACTTGTTTTTAAACTGTGGCTGGCAGTCAGCTCAGCTCAGCTGGAACCTCAGTTGTCTTCAGTGCTGACATTAGGCATCATCTCCTTTCCCTCCAATGCTTGTAGGGTTGGTTGATGTGTCTTGTTGCTGCTAACTTTAGTAAAGTCTGCTTATTTGTTTGATTGGCACTTTTAAGATGTTAACGTTGCTGGTATTAAAACTCTCTGACTTGTACATAAACCTATCTTTAAATAAACTCGCACAGCACATCTGTCTGCCAACCTGACTTCCTTTTTTTAATAATGAAATACTCCTAGACTGCCAACATCTGTCATTCTTTCAGACTGTCTAAAGGCTTTGCTGGCTTTGCTGCTCCGTATTTTTATTCTGTTGGAAAGAAGACGTTGGATAGTTGAACTGTGGGTAGGATAGCTAACTCTTTCTAGTCTGAATTCTGCATTCTGACATCATAGAATTCAGACTTTTTATTTGTACTCATATCAGATGTACTTTTTTGTAGGCTTTTGATGACTTTTCCACCAAGTACAAGTACCTAGATATGGTTTAGGCCGAGTAGGATACCTGATACCTGTACTCGTAGCCCACTTGTTGCACCCACACATGAACAAGTTAGGCCTACTGCCATCGTAAGCCCCCCTTCACCCACTGATAATCATACCCTTCCAAGCAATCTAAGCCCACTTACCCCATTGATAATCATGCCCTCACAAGCAATCTAACCCCCCCCCCCCTTACCCCATTGATAATCTTGCCCTCACAAGCAATCTAAGCCCCCCCCCTTACCCCATTGATAATCATGCCCTCACAAGCAATCTAACCTCCCCCCCCCCAACCCCATTGATAATCATGCCCTCACAAGCAATCTAAGCCCCCCCCCCCCCCCCCCCCCTTACCCCATTACCTCATTGATAATCATGCCCTCACAAGCAATATTGACCATGGGAAATTGGCATTGTCAGAAACACCTCAACAACCACACCTACCACACCAACATCAGCTACCACAACAACGACAACATTGAGACAACTAAAGAACAACAACAACAGCAAACAACACAACCACATCAAAACCAACATCAGCTACATAACAGCAACACCAACAACAACTTCACAACACAACAACACTTTTGTAAGAAACATAGTTGAAAAAGGAACAATGTGACGTGTCTGAAATAGCTGAAATCGAAACAAGGGTGTGTGTTTTAGGTCCGTTTGTGTTTCTGAACCATCATGTAAGATGTTATTGTTCCTTCCACTCTTTCACATCACTAGGGCCAGACAAACTGTGAAGAAAAGTGGTGTCTGCAAAAAAAAAGAAAAAAAAGAACAAGAAACAATTCTGGGAACTGTTGCAGAATTTCCTCAAAGGATCTACAGAGTTGCCTTTGCACTGCTGAATGATTGATGAGTTTAAAATATTGTGATTTGGACCAATAGCTATCTCAAGATTTGTAGCCCAGACAGAGAAATTGAGATGGATTGAAATAGCCTCACAAAAGCGAAGAGGAGAATAGCGGCAGACACACACGCAAACACACACACACACACACACACACACACACACACACACACACATACACACACACCTCTTAATGCTCTGCTGGAACACAGCGACTTGACAAATATTCAAGAATTGTGTTTTTAAAGCTGTAGGTCAGACTGGGGAGTTTGTTAAAGTGTAGTATCTCCTGTTGGCCCCAGGCATCAGATCTAATTATTTTAGGAATTGTTATTTTCAGACAATTTCAGAATTAGTAAAATGTCTAATCTGAAAATAAGTAAACAATGCGGTCTTTGTTTCATTTGAGTTTGAGTATTTTCTGTGTTTTACCTGGAAAATGCACTTTTTATAATTTAATTTATATTAATCTAAAATGATCACATATAGGATATGATGAGATTAATGTATATCTATTTTATTACAATGTTTTCCCATCAACAAAGTGCCAAGACCAATACAACTATGTTCAGGTTGAAATATCAAAAGTACCTAATACTACAGTATCACATATTTTTCATTCAGTTTAAAAGCAGAAAGAAGTTTTTCAAAGTTGTTCCATGCCGAGTCTATGCCTTCATCCAGTGATTTCCTTTGAGATCGCAAGGTCACTTGACCTTTCTTTAGCATGGTTGTGTTAACAAGATTATGCCATCACGCACTTAGCAGTGGATTTACGCAACCGATACGCTGACGGGCCAGAAGTGAACAACGGCCTCATGAAAACGCCCCCCCCCCCAGAGAGCAAAGACACACACACACACACACACACACACACACACACACACACACACACACGGGAAAAAGAGCTCAGAAGGTGAGCAAAACACACTGTTAATCAGCCCTAATCACGCTGGATTTACGGCGGGCAGTCGGGGTCATTCTCTCCCTCAGTGGCCCGGTCCCAGGCCCGCCGATAAGGAGTCACGACCAGTCGTAAAGGATAAAAACACGCTCACACACACACATTCAGATACTCACACACATATGTGCTGTCTGATAAGGAGCCATGTTGTAGGCCATAAATCAAGCTCTGGGTGCAGGCCTACGGCACAGCACGACTCAGACCCCTTGATCTGGACCAGACTACCCCGGCTCAGAACCTCTCTTCGAACTGGTCCGCTCTGGCTTTCAAGATGAGAACCAGCAGCTGCCACTGCTGTTGGGAAGTCAGTCAGACGAATACAGAATAATAATGAAAGAAAAGCTTACACACACACACACACACACACACAAACACACACTAACCCGCACGCACACACACACACACACACACACACACACACACACACACACACACACACATACACAGTCACACACACACACGCACACACACACACACTCGTGCTCTGTGATAAGGAGTCACACCAGCCCATACATCAGGCAGCAGGGCTTGGCCCACACGGCACGATCTGGATCGGGACATATGATTGATCCGGACCGGACCAGGCTGCCTTCCAACATGAGAACCACCAGCTGGGAAAACGAGTCTGAATACAAAATAGTAATAAAGGAGAGGATATAAATACACACACACACACACTCACACACTCACACACACAATCACACACACACATACACACAATCACACACACACACACACACACACTCACTCACACTCACTCACATGTGCCTTGTAAATCAGCAGACATTAAAAAAGCCTGTGTGTGGTTGATTTGAACAAGGTCCTGGTTGGTGTTGGTGATGGTAGAAGTATGAGATGGACCAGCAAAGAGAGGACGCGAGACGCATGTTTACGAGCGGAGTCGTGACGAGATCGGCATGGGAACAGACGAGTCCCTGGGTCACAGCCCTGGTCAGGTCTGTCATCGAGCGCCGGAGGGGGCCCCTGTGCTTTGATTTGCCTCATTAGTCCCGGCTCTTTATGATGCATGCTTCTGCCATGATTTACTTAGCGGCCGAGAGGCAACCATAAAAGATGAGTGACGCGCACATGAGATGGCTGTTAGCCGACAGCTGAGTGACGCGCGCGTGAGATGGCTGTTAGCAGATAGCTGGGTGACGTGTGTGTGAGAAGGCTGTTAGCAGATAGCTGGGTGACGTGCACGTGAGAAGGCTGTTAGCAGATAGCTGCTCACTAGAAGTCCTCGCCATTTTAAACTTAATCATCTTTTCTAAATAATATACTCTTAAGTGGACTGCTGCACAGACAAGAGAACAGTGCTGGCCTCAAGCTGTTCTGTTTCAAGTGCAATGTAGCTGACGAGAACAGGACAAGAAAGAGAGAGAACGAGAGAGGGATAGAAAGAAAGAACGAGAGAGGGAGAAAGAGAGAACGAGAGATGGAGAGAAAGAGAGAATGAGAGAGGGAGAAAAAGAGAGGATGAGATAGGGAGAGAGAGAGAGAGAGAGAGAGAGAGACAGACAGATAGCCTCTTATGTCTGCCCATCTGTCAATATGGCAGCCATGGAAGTGAATTACTGTTTTCTCAGAGTCTATACACAGGAAACTCACTCCAATTAGTTCCCTTTTCCTATTGTGTGCAAATCTCACTTTTGTTTTTATATGCTTTCCCTTCTTTTCCTGCTGTCGTTGTAAAACATAGACCTTCTATCTTTCAATCAGCAAGCACTCGCTGTGTTGCTCAACAGGCAGTTTTACTGATGGGGACTTTGGTGACTCTGCTTGTACAAACGTAGTTAATTGTTTTCTTCAAAGTCTGTGTCCACGTTAGGCTGCTAAACCAGATGCTGATTAAGCTTTTGATCATACGCATGCAAGTGAATTGAAGTTGTGTGTATTCAGGGATTGTGTGTGTGTGTGTGTGTGTGTGTGTGTGTGTGTGTGTGTGTGTGTGTGTTTGGAATGTGTGTCGGTCGGTGTTTGAAAGTGTGTGTGCATGCAGCTGCTTCTGTGTTTTACCATCCAAAACATACACGTCTGTCTTGTTTGCAGGAGTGAACACACACACACACACACACACACACACACACACACACACACACACACACGCACGCACGCACGCACACACACACACACCTTTCCTCGGCAGCAGCGCACTAGACTAATTTCCTCAGATTGTGTGTGTGTCCCTGCGCGGCCTGGCGGGGTCCCGGGACAGGAAGTGAGGTCGTGGCTCTGACAGTAACACTGAGTGACGTCTGGCCGGCGCGGTACTGTAAGGGAGGGTCGCTAGCGCTAACACTAATGCATCCCTTCCGCACCAATGTTTGTCTTCTCACAGACGGCCGGCTGGGTTAGACAGGAGAGATGGAGGCCGATAAGGGGCTCGTAAAGTTGTCTCGTGCATTAACAGACGCACACACACACACACACACACACACATACACACACACACACACACACACACACACACCTACACGCACACACACACATCACAAAGATACACACACACACAAACACACACACACACGATGTGCCAAGACACACACACACAAGTATACACAGACTTACTCAAACACACGTGAGTACATTCTCACACTCACACACTTAACAGCAGAATGAGACATTTCCTCAGCCTGTCTTTACCCTGTCATGTGTAGTAAGGATGTGGCTGACGTGGCTCATAAAGTCTCACTCTCTCTCACACACACACACGCACACACACACATACACACACACAGGAAAATATATATAAATATACCCTCACGCATAGGCCTGTGCCGTTTTCTCGCCATTTCCTTCTTACCATGTAATGTGCATTAATACTCCTATTCTCATGCAAACACAAGCACACACACACACACACACACAAATACACACACACACACACAGATGGGCAGTATTTCAATTACTTGTATTTGAAATACCAGTTAATTTGCTTTTGAGTATTTTGTAATTTGTATTTGATAGGGCCGATAAAAAATCAAATGTAATTTGTAACAAAATACTTTAGAGTGGAGTAATTTTGTATTTAAAATACTAAAATTACTTTCTCCAGTGTTTAGGCAGAAGGAGATTTTTTTTCTGTCGGATTCTAACACGAGACCATCTGATCTGCCTCTGAATGTCAATGTCGAATCAGTCAATTTGCCAAAGTGTTGCTTCTTATGGCCCGCCCCAAAGGAAATCACCCCAGATCTCTCTCATTGACTCTCATGTTAAATCAATTTTTTTCACAAAACAGGGTTGTGGTCGAAAACTTAGAAAGCTGTCTTGATCCTTGTCAATTTATCTTCAGTACACCGACTTAAAGGAGGTTCTTTCAAAGAGAGAATCGAGTTGATGCACTGAACTGAACTCACCTAGGACGCGATCTGGCACTCCGCGCCGCATTGCATAGAGGCAGGGGCCCGGGTGCACATGAGACTCTTATTAAAGATCTTAGCCTACTATAAACTT
>NC_137918.1:4754806-4764806 GCF_963457725.1 Sprattus sprattus
GAGATGACACAATTCCCTTTATAGACAAGCAGTAATAATTGAAACACTGAGGTGTTCACAGATGACATAGGCCTACTTTAGGGTCTTTCTGCAATGGTATCTCATGGCCCATTACAACCTAAAGTTGGCGCAGAAAATGTGCGTGTGTTTGTAAGCCCTGTTTACAACACAAATGGAGACTTTCTGTCGACAAAATCTACTCTTTCTGTCATGCTGCCGTTCGCTGACGCAATTATCAGTGTATGTGTAGCACAATGGCGGCTCTGCACAGATGGTCTTTCAGTCAGGACTACGTCAATCCCATCCATTCATAACACAGTCTCAATAGATTACTCCATCAAGGTACGAGTCCATAGGTCTGTCCCAGGGTGACCTGCCTTCAGGCAACAATAGGAACTTAGACGGCTCGTCTAGACAGTGATGGATCGACCGGGAATACGGTGCATCCTTCGCGGAGGTGCTCCGTACGGAGCCAGACTTTGTCCAGGATGAATGAACAGGAGCAGGGAAGCTGGCCCAGAATGTCTTACTATGTAAGCTTAATTTATAGTCAAAGTCAGCCAGGCAACAAATCTCATTTCCACCCCTGACGCGCAGCCTGAGGCTCTGGTGTTGGTTTGTGTATGTTGACGTGTTTTTGAGCAGTCATGTGTGGTGAACCCTTGGCATTTGATGGCATTTGAAGACGCATTGTGTAATGTGCATGTTTGTTGTGTAAAACCTGTTAGCTAACTAGCTAACGACCATGAGATTGGCCATGAAGAACACCAAAGACCAGGTGGCACTGATAAAAGATAGCTAGTTCGTCATATACCAACGCACCAGGAGAATCCGTTTCTGTTTCAGCTGGTGCAGCTGCTGTCCAGGTTAATGATCCGATCAATCGACGTCAAGGTGCACACTCAGACATTTACAAGATTCACCCTCAGTTCATAAGGAAAAAGAACTAGTGGACCTAGTTTGATCTCTTTTTTCCGTTTGAATTCGAACACGGTAGACAAACATGTTTCGACATCTTGTTGTTTTTTGTTTGTACAAATCGCAAACATAACAACAAATAAATAAATAATTAAGATCACTATAAGTATATATAGTATATGGGCCATTCTACCGAAGTCGTGTAATATGCAGTCCCTCAACAATAAAAACTGTTTACAAAACAATTAGGTATTAAGGCATAGATATTTAATTAGAAAATGTTATGGTCTATATAAACCCAATGCATTACATGAGATAGTGATAAGCTAAATATATACAAAATCATCATTTATAGGGTACTTTCTATTGGGAAGTAGCTGTCCCCAACCCTGACATCTAAATTTCAATGCCTTTAAATAACACTTTTCAATTTTTTTTGATTTTTTTCAATGATTTAATTTCAAAGATCTTTAGGATTGGGTTGAAAGATAACTTGGAATATTTAGATTTATTGTGGGTTTAATTTTTAAATCAATTTACTATACTCAAAAAATCATGTCCCTAGTTTTCATGTCACTACCGAAACACAAGAGTTTTAGTCCATTGGCTGAGCCTGTGTTTTAGCCACGACTCTGTATTTTTGACCATGCAGTGACACTGCATCTCTGTCCCTCATGGTTGAATGGTAAGTAGCTAAATACCATAGTTTTTATATAAATGTGTTCCAAAGTCTGAAAATCGACGTGTAACCTTAAGAATTGTCACTACCGAAACGCATGTTTTCTTCAATTAAGTAAACCTTTTGGGGTTTCATGGAAAATCTTATGTTTGTATGTGTGATCACCTCTTCAAAGATGTGTTTGCAAGCCGTGTGCTTGCTAGAATTCTTTATTTATGCTTTTAGTTAGCTAGAATTGTCACTACCGAAACAGTCACTACCGAAACATATGGTAGTGACCAGATGATTTCGGTAGTGACAAAATGAAATGGTAAGTAGTTTAATCCCATAATTTTTAAATAAATGTGTTGTGTGGACTAAAGGGCGGCCCACAGCACCTTTTGGAAGATTTTGGGAGAGAAATGAACATCCATCCGTCACTACCGAAACAGTGCAGTCACTACCGAAACAGTGCAGCACTACCAAAACACTGGATGTATTGTAAAAAATTAAGTATATTGAGTAATCAACTAAAATGTTATGATACTGATTGGATTAATATATGTTCAATTTCATCAATCAACAACTCTGGAATCAAAATGATCAGTATTTTGCATTTTACAAAGAAATATTGCACTTAGATTTTGATGAATTGTATCAATTGAACTTGAAAATTTGGTAAAAATTTCATTTTTATGGATTTCATTGTGAAAACCTTCAAGAAATATTTGTAAAAATACTCTTCAGAGAAGGGAAGGAAACACAATCTGAACAGGTCAATAATAATACTTTTTTACTATAGTAAATGTGATGTTTCGGTAGTGACAAATTTTGGAAGAGGAAAAACATTCCAAAACATTCTGAAAATACAATATAAAATTTGACTGTTCTTTTACTAGATATGTGTACTTTAGATATGGTACAATATACATAAGGACAAAGTTTTGGGAATAAACCATAAAAAAAATCAAAATATTTCCGACCTGACTTTGCACCAATTCGGTAGAATGGCCCATATAGCACACAACAAAAGGACACTCTTATTAGTGGAACACTGTGGAAATATAAGCGCCGTTTATCTCTCGTTCACACAACCATATACCATCATATGATGGGATGTTTAACAAAAATAATGACACAGTGTTGCTTTAACAGAGTGAAGTACACTGTGCTCTGTCTGAAACACCCCTAAATTTAAGGTGTGGTCCTCGATCCTTGTGAAAGGTTGTTGATGTTTGAGCCCAACAGCCAATCAAATACCTCCCTCCCTACCATGCTCCTGAAGTATTGCTGTTGATGGGCTGCAGTAGTGTACAGCTCGGTCCGAGCCACTATGTTTGTTATCCATCTACAGAGCCAGGACTGTGCACGAACACCAGAGATTGTTTGAGTGCACACACACATACACACACATACACACACAAACACTAGACAGACAGTTAGAGGAACGTAAGAAGATTTTTGCTGAATCTAATGAAAGGACTGTATCATTAACAGAGGATTGTTTGAATCACCATTAAGTTAATGTCACGCAGATGTCAAGGCTGAAAGCTTTGAGATGATCATCAATCAAATTTTGCAAAGTTTAGCAATTGTTATTATTACTGTGAACGAGCTATTATTTTAATTGTGCGTTGCATGTCTGTATTGGGTGTACACTGCCCACATAAGAATGTGTGCACATGCCAATGAATAATAAGTGTGGGAGTGTGTGTGTGTGTGAGTGTGTGTGTGTGTGTGTGTGTGTGTGAGTCTTTGTGTGAATCTGTGTGTTAACCTAACCCTAGGAGCACATGTGTGTATGTATAAGTGTATGCATGTGGTGTATGTGCATGTATATGTGTAAGCGAGTGCGTGAGCTTGTGTGTGTGTGTGTGTGTGTGTGTGTGTGCACGTGTCTGCGTGTTCTTATCTGAAATTCTTGGGCCCCTCTCATTGTTAATAACATTATTATTGCTCCACCTCTGGTTATTATCTCAGACATTTTTCCCTCCCACTTCCCTCCATTTTCTTCTCTCTGTCTCACTGTCTGCCTCTATCTCCCTCCCTTTTTCTCCCTCTCCCTTTTCCTCTGTTTCTCTCTCTCACTCCCTTTTTCTCCCTCCCTTTTTCTCTCTCTCTCTTTCTCTCTGTCTCTGTCTCCCTGCCTGTTGCCCTCTCTTTCCCTCCCTCTCCTCCCTTTGGTTGCTGGAGAGAATCGGAGCTTCTCTGGCTGGGCAGTGTCCATGGGGAGTCGGAACACACACACACACACGCACAAACACACAAGCACACACACACACAAACACACACACACTACCCCAGCATCCTGATATGCCCTGTGGGATGGTTGGCTCAGGGCTCCTGGTGTCCCACTCGTTCTCACAGTAGACTTTCCCTGTGACACACACACACACACACACACACACACACACACACAACCACAGGAGCCAGCAAGAGGGAGGAGAGCAGGCCTGGGAGAGAGAGGTTAGAGAGAGAGAGGGCGAGAGAGAGAGGGCAAGAGAGACAGAGAGAGTTTAGAGAGAGAGAGGAAAGGCGAGAGAGACAGAGAAAGGTTAGAGAGAGAGGGAGAGAGAGAGAAGGCGAGAGAGATGTAGAGAGGACTGGTGTAGTGAACAGAGAGAGAGAAAGAGATTGATAGAAGGTGGATAAAGGAGAGAGAGTAAAGGAGACAGGGAGGGTGAGGAAGGGAAGTAGACAAGGGCAAAATATGAAGAGGGATGGAGAGAAAGTAAGGGATTGGGAGGGAGTGAGGGAGTTAGAGAGAGAGGAAAGAGAGAGAGGTGAGGAGGGACACACACACATGCACACACACACACACATACACACACACACACACACACAGAAATGCTGAAACCCTACAATTGATGGTGTTTGATTTCCAGTGTAATTAGCATTCCTTTGGCTATTTGGATTTCCAATCTGGGCCTATCTTATATCCGCACTGCATTCCGAAAATGGTTGGCTGGCTGGCTTACAGCTCCCCTAAACTGCCCGCGGATTGAGTTTTGGATCCTGACACATTCGCTGAGCAGTCACACACTCCCTCACACACACCCTCACATACTGTACACTGCAAAAATGCTTTTCTAACCTAGTGTTATTACTCTTATATTGAGATTAAAAAATCTGCTTAAAACAAGCAAATTTGGCTGCCAGTGCGTTAAGCAAATTTGGCTTGTTAAGATTTCTTAAAATAAGTAATATTTGCTTGAAATAGGCAAAAAATAACCTTACCAAGACAGCACTAGGTAATGTGGCATAGTGGAGGTGTGTCGCATTAGTGACGTATCGTGGGTATCCTACTGGTGACGGGGTAGGGTCAAGGGGGAGACACGCTGATTAGTGCACCTGGATATAGCCCCAGCAGGGAAGCTATCGGCAGAGTTGCCTTTTGTCTGTGGTGTGCTTGGGTTCGTGAAAGCTACACCCAGCGGAGTAATCGAAAGTGTGTGTGTTTATGTGTGTAAGATCCAAGGTAGGACACGCTTCTGTATTAAACTTTTATACACATGTCTTTTAGAATATTACGTGGACGCGTTCATTGATGGTGGAATATATGATTTGTAGCCTGCACTGAGTGCTGTAGCGTTTTACTACCTTGGAGACGTGTGGAGTGAGGCTGGATGAAGCTGGGTGAGTTTTCATGGGCCTTGTACTATGTATGGATGATTTTTAAACAAGCGATGTATTTGTGAGCGATGGGCACTAGGCATTGACGTGTGATGTGTGTTTGTTTGATTTATAGGCATCGTGTGCGCCACTGTTTGTATCCCTAAGTTTGTTTTGCATTGTTTGTGTCCATATTGTTTTGTAGGCCTACGTGTCTCTGAGTAGTACATTCATGTAAATTAAAGATCGGATGTTTTTCTATACTTCTATAGCCTACTTCAATCATCATCATATCGACCTCACAGTTTGGCGCTGCGAGCAAGGTTATGTTGTTGGCTAAATATAGAGTATAGAATATGTAAATTGCTGAGACACGTTGGATTCACGCTGTATTCTTAGAAGGCAGATTGCAGGCTATGTTACGGTGTGTTATATGGGACTGAAACAGTGGCGTACAGAGAAGAGTCGGCGACGTAAAGCATTGATCTGGGACCTGCATAGGAAGATGCAACGTGGAAAAGTCAAGCATTAGCCTATTTTTTTTTTGAGAAAAAAAAAAACATAAAATTGTGGCTGACCTAGCAAATTGATTAGCTTATTCATTTGTAACTGTCTTGTGTACCGATTTGATTTTGTTTGTCCTGTGTTTTGGGGAATTTACAATGTCAAACCCTGAGGCCCAGGCTGAGCTTCAGGCCCTTAAAGAGAGAGTACAGGCTGATAAGGATACCATCAGCAACTTAAAGGACCTGAATGAGGCCTTGCAGGGACAGTTGCAGGACAGGGAAAGCAGTAGACCCTCCAGCCGTACAAGTGGGGTAAGTGAAAACCCGGCTAGTGCTCAAAGCATATTGTACCTATCAAGAGAGAAAAGAGGTAAAGTTTTTTCAGGAGGCTCTACAACTGTTTTTTATGAATGGCTAGATGAACTCCAAGCCTCTCTCAACTACCGGCCATATACTGGGGCAGATAAGGCCTCTTATATTTACGAGCAATTGGGAGGAGAAGCGAAACAAGAAATTCGATACCGGCCGCTATTAGTTCGTAAAGATCCAGAGTGCATTATTAAAATCTTAAAAGAGATCTATGGCCGTCCGCAGTCACTTACCAAACTTCAGCGTCAATTTTTTGATCGCCGGCAGAGGGAGGGCGAGACTGTCAGAGAATTTTCTCATGCCCTTATGGCCATCATGGAGGAAATTAATCAGTGTCCTCTTAATGGTGCTTGGGCTAGTGAAACAGCGCTACGTGATCAGTTTGCTGAAAACGTGTTTGATCTTGGCCTGCGTAGAGAGCTTAAGAGAGTGATTCGCCAGAACACTAGTATGTCTTTCTTTGAACTTCGGAAAGAAGCCTTGCTATGGGCAGAGGACTGTGATATGGCTGGGGAACGAGGCAGAAGGGTTGCTAACGCATGTGAAGTGGAGGCCGAGCCAGTGGACGCAAATGCGGTGACTGCAGTCCGTGTCCCATCATTGGACCCGAGTTTGAGTACAATTTTAGAAATGCTGCGCAAACAGCAAGCACAATTGGATGACGTGACCCGGAAATTGCACAATTGACAAATAATAGGTCCGGGGTTAGTCGTTATCAGCAGCAGCCGCGGTTTGATCCATCTGGTCGGCCTATCTGCTTTAAGTGCCAAGGCGTGGGGCATATTGCAAGAAATTGTCAACTGAGAAGTAACCAGGTGCGGGACCCTCAACCAAACCGCGCTGAGCCCACTGAGAGATTAGTGCATGTGAATGAGCAGCAGGGAAACTTCTTCCCCCTGTGGCACGGAGCCGAGTCACAGGAGGGTCGGGAGTAGGCTCTGATGTTACTGGCCCAGAAGTTTTTGGGTGCTTGGTGGGGCAGAGTCCGGTGGTTGAGGTTAAAATGGGCGGGGCCAGTCTGAATTGTCTTTTAGACACAGGATCAATGGTCACCACAGTCACTGAAACTTTTTTTAGGCAAAACTTTGAGCGTTTTGGGCCCCAAAAATTGAAGAGTTGTAACTGGCTTGCGTTACGGGCTGCCAATGGGCTCGCCATACCATACCTGGGTTACTTCGAGGTTGACATTGAGGTGCTCGGCAAGGTCATCCCAAAACGAGGTGTGTTGGTTGTTAAAGACCCTACTGACCCTGCAGCCATTGAACGCAAACAATTGGTGCCAGGGCTTCTTGGGATGAATGTTATAAAATTATGTTATCAGCTGTTTTCTGTAAATGATGATCTTGCCCAGGGCCTTGGCCCCCCGACTCAGTTGGGGTGGAAGGCAGTTTTTCATGCGCTCCAGCAGGAGCAGTATGTAGAGAATAAACAAGAGTGTGTGGTGAAGTCTATTGTGCCTTATGTGGTTCCAGCTGGGTCTCTTTGTTTTGTGCCAAGTACCGGGTGTGGAGTTATGTCTGGGTCGGAGAAGCCATTTCTCATTGAAGCTTTGGGGGCAGATATGGGGGGCTTACCTGGGGGGCTACTAATTCCAGGTGCCGTCATGTTTTGTAATAGCGACCACATTGCTGTGCCCATAGTTAATGTAAGCACTTCACCAGTTTACATAGAGCCCCATACATGTTTAGCTACCCTACAGTCGGTCGAATTGATAAGGGGGAGAGAGGCTGAGGTGGTCTTTCACAGGATAAGCCCAGAGGAAGAACAGGTCACTGTGCTTGAACAGCAAGCTGTACCAAGTGCCGGGGTAGCATTAGCACCCAAGATAGCTCAGTTAGAACTGCCCGAGCTGACCACTGTACAAGCGAGTGAAGTTAGGTACAGGCTTCAAAAATATGCTCATGTATTTACAACATCTGACAGTGATCTAGGGTGTACTACACTTATTCAGCATGAGATCCCACTCGTAGATGAGGCGCCTGTCCGTCAGAGGTATCGCAGAATCCCCCCCTCCCAGTATGAAGAGGTAAAGTCACATATCAAACAGCTTCTGGAACAGGGGGTGGTTAGAGAGAGTTGTAGCCCATACTCCTCCCCGGTGGTGATTGTCCGAAAGAAAGATGGCTCCATGAGGATGTGTGTGGATTACAGGCAATTGAACGCAAAGACCCGCAAGGACTCTTTCCCTCTCCCGAGGATAGAAGAATCTTTGGACTCACTAGGGGGAGCTCGATGGTTTTCGACGTTAGATCTAGCGAGCGGCTATAATCAAGTTGAGGTGGTAGAGAAAGACCGCCCCAAAACTGCTTTCTGCACGCCCTTTGGCCTGTATGAGTTTAATCGTATGGCTTTCGGGCTCTGCAATGCGCCTGGGACATTTCAAAGATTAATGGAGCGCATTTTGGGAGATCAGCGACATCAGTCTTTATTGTTATATTTAGATGATGTGGTTGTTTTCTCCACCACCTTTGAACAGCATCTTGCCCGTCTGGAGCTCGTCTTAGCCCGCTTTGCTGATCAGAACTTAAAAGTCAAGCTCAGCAAGTGCTCCTTTTTCAAATCCCAGGTGACCTTCCTAGGTCACGTGATTTCAGCTGATGGGGTGGCCACAGACCCAGAAAAAATCTGTGCCGTGGCAGACTGGCGGAGGCCAGAGAATGTCCAGGAACTCAGGTCTTTCCTGGGGTTTGCAAGTTTTTATCGACGCTTTGTGAAGAACTTTGCCAGTATTGCAGCCCCTCTCCACGCACTCTGTACTGGGGAGCACGTAAAGGGTAGGGCCAAATCCTCTGCAGCCAGCCTTCAGCGACACTGGAATCCTGAGTGCGAGAATGCTTTCAGGGCATTGCGGGAGAAGTTGACTTCGGCCCCTGTCCTGGCGTATGCTGACTTTGGCAAGCCTTTTTTCCTGGAGATTGATGCCAGCTACCAGGGACTAGGAGCAGTACTGTCTCAGGAGGTCGGGGGGAAGAGGCGCCCGGTCGCCTATGCCAGCAGTGGCTTGAGACCTTCAGAACGCAACATGAGCAACTACAGCGCCATGAAGCTCGAACTGCTCGGGCTCAAGTGGGCGGTTACGGATAAATTCCGTGAGTATCTCTTGGGTAACAAGTTTGTTGTTTTCACGGACAACAATCCACTCAGTCATCTTCAAACTGCCAAGCTCGGGGCTTTAGAACAAAGATGGGCGTCAGAGTTAGCTCAGTTTGATTATGAGATTGTTTACCGGCCTGGTCGCTTGAATGCCGGGGCGGATGCACTATCGAGACCGTATACTAGCAGGCACACCTCAGAATGCCCGATGAACGAGCCATCTGAAATGGGTGGAGAGATCTTCGAACAACATGCCTCAACCTCTTGCTTCCCTTTGTATTGCAAGGACTCCCTGACAACTCTGCAGAAGGCCGATGGGGTGATCTCCGCCTTTCTGAAGTATTGGGTAACTGGACAGAAACCAAGTCGGGAAGAGAGGGCAAGAGAGCTCCCCAAAACCATTGAACTGCTGAGGCAGTGGGAGAGGGTGGTGGACGACGCGGATGTACTGTATCGGGAGAGCCAAGACCGGACGGAGGGAAAAGTAAGGCAGCTCATCCTACCCCAAGCGTTGCATAAAGAGGTTCTACAGCAGATGCATGACGGGCACGGGCACCAGGGAATAGAGAGAACATTCAAGCTGGTGCGCCGTCGCTGTTATTGGCCTGGAATCTATAAAGATGTGGAGAGACACTGCAATTCCTGTGAACGGTGCATTGTGTCTAAAGCACAGCAACCCCGGGTGGTGACAAAGATGGGCAGTCTGTTGGCAGTAAGGCCGCTAGAAGTGGTGGCGATGGATTTTACAGTCCTTGAGCCCTCTTCGGATGGGAGAGAAAATGTCCTTGTTTTTACTGATGTTTTTACAAAGTTCACCGTTGCAGTACCCACAAAGGACCAGAGG
>NC_137918.1:4769806-4774806 GCF_963457725.1 Sprattus sprattus
TTGCCCGTCTAAAAGTAATCTAGACTAGTCCGGTCTGGTCTAGTCTTTTTATATCAGGTGTGATAGTAAAGATGCGGGGGTGTGTTTTGTTTTTGGTTTTTGTGTTGAAAACTTCAAAAGAAAAATAAATATTTTATAAAAAAAGATGTGATAGTAAAGATGTATTTAAATAGTGCCAATAACAATATAAATTTAATCTAGGAGCTTTACAGAGACCAGAGCCTAACCCCCCTAGAGCAAACATTAAGGGGACTGGGGATCTTGAATTTCATCCTCAGTAAGACCTATGACATTCTTTATAATCCCACTGATTTTAATGAATTGCTCCTGGATGCTACACCCTTCATACACCATGAACAGAAGTGCAAAGCACATGTTGTTGTGGGATGCACTAAGGGTCAGTAAGATGGTTAAGGTCAGTAATATGTATAACATGCACTTGCTTGTGAAATGAGCACATGTGTATTTAGGCCTACATGTATGCAAGTAAGTAAGTCAATCTACTGTATGTTTACTGGTAGAATATGGGGCATTTTTCACTCCCCTTTCCACTGATGGCTCTTCCAAACCATTTCCCAGTTCCTACTCAACCGACTATCTTCCATTTGTTCTCCAAAAAAACATCTATCATGTTCACTGGAAGCTCTTCCTTTTTTTTTTTTTACGATGGCAAACAATTTCAAAAATGTGTCTGTCTGTTGCCTTTTAAGGGATGGAGAGAAAGTTTCTTCCATGACTCTCCCTCTCTCACACCTCTTTTTTCCCCTCTCCCTCTCTTTCCCCTCACTTTCTCACTGTCTCTCTCTCCCTCTCAGTCTCTCTGTCTTTATCGCTCTCTCTCTCTCTCTCTCTCTCTCTGTCTTTTTCACACAAGAGAGAAAGGGGGTGAGTGAGAGGGGGTACACGTCTAGACTTCTGCATGGGGATAGAAGTCAAATAAATCCGCGTGAGTTACGCTATGCTAAGCAAACTGTAAAAAGAGCTTGCCAGAGGCTTGGAATAGTTCCCATTGCTGGGCGCTGGGACCCCCGACCCACAAGCATCCAGCCTCCACGTGCTGTAAAGTACCATTCCCCGAAGTGTGTGTGTGTGTGTGTGTGTTTGTGTGTGTGTCCCGCCCCAGAGGGCCTATATCCCTCAGCTAACACCTCTAGGCACAGCAGCAGCAACAGCAGCAGCAGCAGCAAGGTCTGCTCCATCGTTCCCTACCCATAACCCCCCTCTCCATGTAATTAAAGTTCCTTGAATCCAAATGACATGTTCAGAGGGGGGTGGGGGGGACGCAGTCTGTATGTTTGTGTGTGTGTGTGTGTGTGTGTGTTGGAGGGGTTAATTCGGAGTGAAACTCTTTTGCAAGTCTACCATCTGATCTGGTTGGACACTAGGATTGGAGAAGTTGGAGCTGTCATCACAGATGTCCCAGCACAGACAACAACCAATGATTCATTTAGAACATAGGTACTGAGAATATTTTGGTTGGATCCCTGAAGTACACGCACACACACGCACACACGCACACACGCGCACACACACACACACACATTCCATTTGTAACAAATGGGGAGTGCAGTCAGCCAACCTAATAACCCTGCACCCTGACCACAACGCCAAAGAGCCTGACTCATTAGCAAGGCACATTCTCAACCATAGTGACAGCACTCCATCACACTAGCGGTATGATGTATCCATTACCACAAGTGAGAGGCCGGTGGTGACAAATGTTACCTGATACAATCGTAGTGCCATATGTTTGAAACAGTGTATGGAGCAAGCACCCTGTCTAGCTATTTCACACACGTATAACATGCCTTGTAAAACTCCCATCAGCCAGTTGAAATGTGTGCTGCAAGGAGGTGATTCTGAATCCACTGGGTGAAATGAAGGCCAGATCAGGAACAGAAGGCTTTTTTTAAATAAAAAACAACAGTGCAGACAGTTCAGATGTGTGGTGTGTGCGTGTGTATGTGTGTGTGTGTGTGTGTGTGTGTGTGTGTGTGTGTGTGTGCATGTGCGTTTGCGTGTGTGTATATGTGTGTGTGTGTGTGTGTATATGTGTGTGCGTGTGTGTGTGTGTGTGTGTGCAGGCAGTTTCCTGTACAGGTGTTTCAGCACAGTTTAAAAGCTCCCCTGGACTCTTTCAGCTTCATGGGGTACAATGCATCCCCCCCCCCCCCCCCAACAAAAAAAAACATCTAAACACAAGAAGTCCAAGGTGACGTGATGCTCGAATGTCCCTGTTCAGTTTTAGTCTGGAAAAACTTTGTGAATGGAAAATAAATCAGTAAGTGCCTGTTCTATCACGACAGCCTTTCTGAATGCTGAAAGAATGCAGCATTAGAAACTCCCTCCCAAACAGCATTCCTATGACTTCCTAAAGATCAGGAGTACGATCACAAATACACCATTACAATGTACAGTATATCTTTGGTGATGTAATTACGGACTAAAGTGATGGTCAGTGGTCCATGGTCTGTTGGAATTCTAGATCTCCATACTTTTGGAATTCAGGAATGACTTGCAAAAACGCACTCACTCCTTAAAAAGGTTGCTGTTTAAGTTTATGTTGGTAATGGTGTTTAAGGTTCTGTTGCTGAAGATGTTGATGAAATTCTGTTTTGCATTGTAATCCAGTCACATATGGTCCACAGCCATGGGAAGCACTGCTTGACTCAGCCTATGTGTTGTTGTTTTTCGCTGAAAGGCCACACTTTGCCTCTTGCTACTGGATGTCCTCAATTAGAGTATGTGAGTGTGTGGTGTGTGTGTGTGTGTGTGTGTGTGTGTGTGTGTGTGTGTGTGTGTGTGTGTGTGTGTGTGTGTGTGTGTGTGTGTGTGTGTGTGTGTGTGTGTGTGTGTGTGTGGTGTGTATGAGTGTATGTGTTTGAGCTACTGGATGTCCTCAGAGCCTGCTCCGGTGGCCTCCAGCGAGCATGTGGCTCATTTGAAACATCCCGGCTCAAGAGGTGAGTGTGTGTGTGTGTGTGTGTGTGTGTGTGTGTAAGTGTGTGTAAACCTAATGACTTCTTGCGGAGGTTGACCTCTAGCTGCCAGGAGATTAACCTCCTCACCTTCCCCGTCCTCCACTAAAGCTCAACCCCAAGCTGACATTTTCAAAACAAATACACACTGTGTGTGTGTGTGTGTGGACTCTACAAGCACTCGCAATCACTGATGTGTGTGTGTGTGTGTGTGTGTGGACTCTACAAGCACTTAGAATCACTGATGTGTGTGTGTGTGTGTGTGTGTGTGTTTAGGATAGGGCTTTGCAGAGCACTAAATTGGTACTTTCCCATCTTTACTCTTCCTCTCTCTACACCTTTCTAAAACGGCTAAAATGGCTCAGAGGTATGATCATCAAAAGAGGGTCATGTAGAGTTCACCATAGGGGCTGTGGGAAGGATGTGAAACAGTAATAAAATAAAATAAACAAATAGACAGGAATGCATAACTTTAAAGGCAATCCATTTGACTGTTTTACATTGCCATAAATGCTCCAACAATAATGCTGCCTTAACACTTGAAATAGACAACGTGTAGACAGTTGTATTCTGCTTTCCCACTAGCTGTCCAGGCTTTTTTTATGTAGCACAACAGCTTTTTAGAACAGCGTTGCCCAAAATGCCGTTTAAACACACCAGCTAGCAAGCAAGCAAGCATTTTTTTAATATATATACATGTAAGTGCTAGTTGTGTTGATAAGTAAGGGATAATGTATAGAACGCAGGTCATTGTCGGGAAAATAAGCCCCGACAGGGCGAACAGCACCCCGACGCGAAGCGAAGGGGTGTTGATTCACCGTGAAGGGGCTTATTTTCCCGACAATGACCGGCGTTCTATACATTATCCCGCTTATTATACGGCTAAAACTAAAAAAATTACTTAACACAGTGTGTCTTTTTACAATGTATTTGCTTTTGTTACTATACGTAGTGAGGTTAAAAAGCAGAGAAATAGTTCGCCAAAGACGTTGAACTTCAAAGACAGTTGAACATTCTTTAGAACACAGCTGCTCAACCGTCCGCTGAAACTCCCTTGATAAGTTAGCGTACTACTTGCGGAGTGCTACGAAAGATGTGAATCAGAGGCAAAAAGGCCACTTTCCTTGACAGCGGTCATTAACTGCATAGCAACGGTCAGTTATCGGAAAATAGTTGACCGCAGAACGTTGGGAAGCCCCATTCAAGTGAATGGTGCATTCTACAGCATTAAGAAGAGCCGTGTAATAACTATGGTTAAGTAGTTAGCTAAATAGTTTTAGACAAAAACTTTATGAAAAGTAGCTTTATATATATAGATATTTATATTCAACATTCCTTTGTGACCTTTCTTTCTCTTTTTCCTATGGTGAAGCATGAGTTTCTCTTTTGTCTTAGCGCTTTGTCTTAGCGTGCTAAAAAGCGTTAGCTGGTGATGTCCTCTACCACGTTCCGACAACCATGACGGCGAGCGTGATTGGAAAGGAACACCATTCTCTCTCCGATGACGAAAACTTTCACCGCTTTTCCCCTTCACTCTGTTTTCACTTTTGGTTGCGATATGTTTCTCACATACAGACCTGAGGCTAACCGCCTTTGGAAACCCTCCAAAAGGCTTTCTAATTGTACATGGCAGAAGCCTCAAATAACCCCACTCGCTGTGCTTGTGGCATTCTGACTTCAGAGTGACTGTCGGCTCAGAAACAGGTCATGTGCAGTTTACACTTAGCATCCTGTCACTGCATGCCTTGAATGGATGATACTTTTTGCACACTTCTTTCTATGAAAGATCACCCATGGCTGGTTGTGGCACATTGGCACACTAGTGTGACCCCCCCCCCCCCCAAACCCCAGTCACCCTCAGTTTAGTAGCCCCAGCTAAGCCTGTCCTTACTTCCTCTGGTTTCCTTGGTGTAAAGTGCCTTGCAGTTTGTCGCTGTGCGACCCAACCGCGGGTGCTGTGGATCTGGAGACCAGGTCCCACCACAACACAGAGCCGGCGCTGAAACCCAATACCCACCGGTC
>NC_137918.1:4779806-4814806 GCF_963457725.1 Sprattus sprattus
GCCCACACACTTCAGGTTAGACCTGTGATTACATAGCCCCAAGTTCCATGCTATGCCTCAGCAGTGAAAATGGCTTTAAATGAGGAGAAACGATGTGGTTAAGTGCAGCCCCTTCTCACAGCTTGCGCCGTCTGTTCATTGTTGTGGTTGATGTTGATGTCGTCTGTTTTTTAAGGGCAGATTGAGCTCAACAACATGGAAAAGTGATGCGAACACACAGTCGGGGGGTTCTTCGGTTCGGAGCTCTACGGTGGAGTTTCGGTACGCCTCCGCCCCCCAAAACAAACAACCCCTCTCCCCTCGGCCCGTTAGAGGAGGCAGCCTGCCAGCCGCACAGCCACCAGTTTAACACCGCATAGGGCCCCAGATTGCATGGAAAGATTGGCAAATCCCAGGCTAATTATGTTTGAATTGGTTGCCGTGCTACGTGCCGTACAAGTAGAGTGGATTTGGGAGGACAAAGGTGCGTTTGCTGTGGCGATGTGTGTAAACAACAACGACAGTCTCTGTGAGTTCAGTCTTCACTCCACTGTCTGGTTGTAAAGAACAACCCCAGCCTCTGCACGCCCATTACATTAAATCTGTCTGTCTGGTTCTCTGGCTTGGACAAAACCATAGAAGCACTTTTAAGACCTGTATAGAGAGTGACGGATTACCACTCATGTTCATTTCAAAGGCTGATCCTATGCTATCTACTTCAGCCTAGGGATTACAGAAGTGATGTACAATAGCTTATGCTAACTGGCTGAAGCTAACCCCATGAACGCCTGACCCCCTGAGGCTAACGCTGGAACAGGCCAGGTCCAAGTATGCCATACAGTCAGGAGCTTTCGCCCTAAAACTTGAAGTTTCTTCCTGATTAACAGGGAGTTTATTCTTGCCCTTGCCGCCATTGCGCTTTCTCTAAGGGGGTTCAGGCACTGGGCTCTGTAAATCGCTTTTAGACAATTTTACTGTTTAATTTTACATTTGTTTTGGCGCTATACAAATTAAATTAAATTGAATTAAAACTTCCAGACCATTTTGATCTGGATTGGATCTGGTCTTGATCTGGATTGGGTCTGGTCTTGATCTGGATTGGGTCTGGCCTATGCTGGGCTGAGCTGAAACACTACGAAACCTGCAATCATCAGGACAGTGTAATTTTTATAATGTATAACAGGAGGGTGCGAGGGCAGGGAACCACATACCTCTTTTGACTGTCCTTTACTCTATTTAGAAGCTGAACTGTACATTTAAAACACTTTTAGTACATGAAATGTTCCTAAACACCCACCAACTCACTCTTACAACCGAGAGGACAATCAATGATTGTAAGACTGTGGAGATCATGTTTCAGTATCTGTGTGAACTAGCCCAGTGTTGCCTTGCTCTTTTTGAAGTGATGTCTAGAATGCATGAGTCATGCGAATCCTCTGCTGAGAATGCTGGGGGATTGGAGAGTGGCTTCACCACTGACCAAAGCCATGGGCCTTCAGCTTTCATCCAGGGCCCAGCAGAGCCCAGCAGAGCAGAGCCCAGCAGAAGAGAGATCTCCATTCGCACAATTATCCCCAGCTGCTTACACTATGTGCAAAATGCAAGCCAAGCCATACTGCAAACTTTGTTCAAACAAAGTTGACACATTTTTCTCTCTCCAACTCAAAAATGCCAGCATTTGCACTTTTCTCTCTCAGTTTTTTTCTCTCTGTCTTTCACACACACACACACACACACACACACACACACACACACACACACACACACACACACACACACACACACACACTCAGACTTTCTTGCACTAAGAAAACACTAGCAGGTGTGCAGAAGACACTCTAGATCAACACAAGGCCTTGGTCCTCTCCCACCCCACATCTAAACACACACACACCCCAACACACACACACACACACACACACCAACACACACACATACACACACGCAAACACACGCTCACACACAACCACACACACACACACACACACACACACACACACATACACGCACACACACACACACACACACTGGCTCTGTGGTTTCTCAGTAATACTCCCAACACAGTATGTTAGGAAGCAGAGAATGGACTAATGGACCCCAATGCCAAAAAGCACAGGATGAGAAGTGCGTTCAAATTTGGAGGTGAAGGTTTGAGGGGAACGCGTTTTCTTTTAACTTTTTAATTTGAAAGGTTTATGTAAACATTCCAAATTGTTCCATTTGAACTGTAGCCCTGGTTTGCCAGAGCTGCCTCCTCAGCCCCTGTGTGTGTGTGTGTGTGTGTGTGTGTGTGTGTGTGTGTGAGTGTGTGTGTGTGTGTGTGTGTGTGCTTGCAGGGAACTCAAAACAAATGAAAAATAAAGAATTGGCAACAAATGTTTGCCTTTGTTTGCTATTTTGAATGCACCTCTGGCCTTGATCTGGATTGGGTCTGATCTTGATCTGGATTGGATCTGGTCTTGATCTGGATTGGGTCTGATCTTTATCTGGATTGGACCTGGCCTTGATCTGGATTGGGTCTGATCTTGATCTGGATTGGACCTGGTCTTGATCTGGATTGGGTCTGGTCTTGATCTGGATTGGACCTGGTCTTGATCTAGATTGGGTCTGGCCTTGATCTGAATTGGGTCTCACCTTGATCTGGTGTTGATCCGGCCTTGATCTGGATTAGATCCGGCCTTGATCTGGTGTTGATCCGGCATGGGTTTCGGCCAAGATCTGGCCCAGATCCGGTCCAGCTACACTCACAGATCCTCTCCCCGTTTGACAGGATTCCCAACTGCCTATGATGTACCGCCAGAATACTGGTCCAGACTATTTTCCCTCTCTTGTTTGGGGCGCTCGTGAAGAAGGCAGCTTTACAGCAACTTTCCATAGAGGTCATAAGTTTCTCTTTTCTCTTCTCAGTCCATCTCTTATTCTGTCATTTCCTCTACCAGGATGCCTAACAGAAACCATAAAAAGAGCAAACCATGAAACGTGTTTTAATTCCCATCCTTTTCTCTAACAGCGTACAGCACTATGGGCACAGTATACACTCCCTCTGGGCTGGTTTCATTTGTGTGTGTGTGTGTGTGTGTGTGTGTGTGTGTGTGTGTGTGTGTGTGTCTGTGTGTGTGTGTGCGAGAGAGAGAGAGAGAGAGAGAGAGAGAAAGAGAGAGAGAGTGAGAGTATGTGTGTCTGTGGGTGTGTTTGTGTCACTATGAGAGAGAGTGTGCGTGTGTCTGTATGTGTGTGTGTGTGTGTGTGTGTGTTTGTGTACAGTGTGTCTGTGTGTGTGCGTGAGAGAGAGAGAGATAGAAAGAGAGAGTATGTGTGTCTGTGGGTGTGTTTGTGTCAATGAGAGAGAGAGAGTGTGCGTGTGTGTCTCTGTGTGTATGTGTGTGTGTGTGTGTGTCTGTGTGTGTGTGTGTGTGTGTGTGTGTGTGTGTGTGTGTGTCTGTGTGTGTGTGTGTGTGTGTGTGTAAAAGAGACATCAGAGGGCCTGGAGGCAGGAGCTATGGGGGTTCCAGGAGGCTGCTCTTTCTCTCCCTCTGCCTTTACTTTCTCTCTCTTTATCTCACTCTGCCCTCACTTTCTCTCTCTTTCTCTCACTCTCGTCTTACTTTCTCTCACTTATTTCCTCCCTCTCCTCCCTCTGTTCTTTTCTCTCTCGATCTCTCTCTCTCCCTCCCCTTTCAGTTTTTCTTATGTCTCTCATGCTCTCCCTCGTTCTCACTCACATTTACTCTCCTGCTCTCCTTCTCTTGTTCTCTCTCTCACTCTTTCCCTCTCTTTCTCTACCCTCTGTCTCCCTCTCTCTTTCTCTCTCTCTCTACTCTCTCTCTCTCTCATTCTCCTCCCCGCCAGCTTCACAGCCCTGCAGAGGCCGCCCCGCTCCTGGAAGAACCAGCTCTAATGAGAGAACCTTTAAGGCCAGGCCTTGCGGTTCCGCGGCTTTCGGCTCCAAACCCAATGCCGATCTCACCGCAGAAGCGCCGGCCAAGTTCTCCTGTGATTTGTTTTTGGCAGGAGCATCTGCAAGAATGTTCCCGTCCCCTCCCCTCCCCTTCTCCCTTTCTCATTTGTTTCCTTTCTTTCTCTTGCTCTCTCTTTCTTTCTAACCTTTTTGTGTTTCTCCTTTACCCTTTTTCTTTTGTCCTGCCTTTCACTTTCCTTCCCCCTTTTTCCTGTTTCTTTCTTTCTTTCTTTAATTTAATCGTCAGACATGGTCACGCCCATGATGGTTGTTGTTGATGCCATCAAGGATGGAGTAGTCGCACCCAGACATGTAAGCATAGAAGCAAATGATATTCCTGCATTCATACATCTCAGAATCACAGAGAGCCACACTAACACACACACACACACACACACACACACACACACACACACACACACACACACACACACACACACACACACACTCATAGACACACACACACACACACACACACACACACACACACACACACACACACACACACACACACACACACACACACACTTCCACACTCCCACACTCCCACACACACATACACTATCTCACACACACACATTCATTCTCAAAAAGGCTCACTTTCTCTCACATACAGACACACACACATACTTTCTTTTATATCTCTCAGGCTCACCTTATTTCTGTCTCACATACATACACACACACACTCACACATTTTCATATAACATTTTCAACATTGTCTTTGTCTTCAACTTTCTAGACATGTCATCCATCCTAGTTTGGATGCTGGAATCCAGGATGGTAGGAGGAATTGTGCTTCTTTGAGCATTTAACAATAGTGGAGTTACAAGTCTGTAAATGTTAACACACACACACACACAGACACAGACACACACACACACACACACACACACACACACACACACACACACACACTCACACTCACACACACACACACACACACACACACACACACACACACACATAAGCTTACAGTGCAGAACAGGAGCTGGACCCGGGTTCCTGAGGCCATCCTTTGTTTTGACAGGATGAGCTGGGAGATGCTGGAGAAAAGGGAAATAGCATCGCTAAAGGGTGGCCAGTTCAAAGGGAGGGGGGGTCCATCTGTGCAAACATCACCTCGTTAGGGGGAGTAATTAATAATCCCCCCACCCCCACACTCGCCCAGCTCAATTCCATGGCACTGGAGTCAGCTGTGTGTGTGTGTGTGTGTGTGTGTGTGTGTGTGTGTGTGTGTGTGTGTGTGTGTGTGTGTGTGTTGTGTGTGTGTGTGTGTGTGTGTGTGTGTGTGTGTGTGTGTGTGTGAGTGGAGGAAACCAAACCACAGGGCCACTCTCTCCAGCTGTAAAGTGAAGGATTCATGGACAGCATGGACTGTAAATCTCTCTGACGTCCACTTAATACACCGCAACGCAACACAACACAACACAAAACAACACAACACAACACAGCATATGCACACACACTCACACACACACATACCCACATGCAGTTCCGTTAGTACTGTCATCTCTGCATAATCTATCCAAAGCATTTCCTTCGGAACCCGCTGCATGCACTGGGTACATGGGCACGTGGTATGTGCTATAACATGCTCACCTACTCATATATACACTCGCACACACACACACACACACACACACACACACACACACACACACACACACACACACACACACACACTTTTGAGGCTTACTCTGCCTTCTCTCTGCCATGTCCACCCCTCCTTGACGAAGCATACTTCTACCCCTATGTCTCTAAAAACAAAACAAAAGACCAAAACATCAGAATAAAAAAATAGACAGTTTAGCTGATGTTTGTTTACTCGTTGATCTTTCTGGGGGCAAGAAGGCTTCACAGTTTCACCCCTTTTCTCTTTTTAAATTCGAGCAAAGAAGGGTCCATCGCCTTGACTCCCCCCCCCCCTTTTTCAAGAATGTCTGCAATGCTACCCAAGAATCCGGCCCTGTTGACTTTGGTGTTGGATAAAAGCCCCCTCTTCTCTCTTCTCTCTGGAGATCTCAAATGTGATTACATGGCCTGGGCGCGCTCAGATGCGTTAGGCCTAAGCAAGCTTACCTTCCTGTGCACTCCTGCTCATTCCACCGAGGTGAGATGCGGGAGAAGAAAGCGCAAGGAAGGAAAGAAAAGGCAAAAAGAAAAGAGAGAAAGACAGAGAGAAAACGTCAGCAAAAGTCAGCGGCTCCGAGGGTAGCTAGAGTTCAGGCCCTGGCTGGCGAAGACACACACACACACACGCACACACACACACACACACCCACCCACCCTGGCTGGCGAAGACTGGCTCGAATCAGACGCCAGAGTCAGACCAACAGGCTAAATGCACACTGCCTGGCAGACATTACTGTAAGGTGAAGACCAACAACAACGATGAGACTTAGCCAGTCTCTGCACAGACACACACACACACACACACACACACACACACACACACACACACACACACACACACACACACACCTTCACCATTTATTTCACCCATTGAATCTTTATGGGCCATTTTTGTTCTGCACCCGTGTGCTACAATTACTTCCTGTTCACTTTCTGTTCTGTTTTCTTTCTGGACTCAGGAAGTGTGATGTGGGACTGGTATTTTAAAATAATGACTTTGTTCTGTCTCTACATGAACTATACCTCTAATGTACAGGCACAAAAGAACCGCCCTGCCTCAGCCAACAACAATATTGTATTTAATCTAGATATCATTACACACAAAATGAGAAGGAAAAATTCAAGGACACTATTGTTTCTCCCTTTCCATCCCTCTCTCATTCTTTCTCTCTCCATCTCTCTCTCCCTTTTTCTTCCTTCCTCTTTCTCTCTCTCTATATCTCTCTCTCGAACTGTGGCCCTCTATTTTTTCTCCTGTAAATGGACTGTTTCCTGCTAGGCTCCAGAACAGCAATGTAAGAGAAATGTGAAGTTCCTCCTCATGTGTTACCGAGGGAACCAGTGGGGTGTCCAGCAGGGGGAAAACAAATGGCCAACATTCTCCCGCCGACTGGCCCATCAATTGCCCGTGCTCTGCTGCTGTGTGTGTGTGTGTGTGTGTATGTGTGTGTGTGTGTGCGGAATGTGTGCCTGATGGTGATGTGTGTGTTGATGTGATCACTTATTCAGTTTTTGACTGTCCAAGTTCACTTACGAAAATTTAAGATGCATGACCTTTGTTGCCTTGGCCTAGCAGGCTTATCAAGGCACGACTGAGAATGTTGATTCTTCCACTCGCTCTTATTCTCTCTTTCTCATTTTCTCTATTTCACTGTCTTTTCATCTGCCTCCCCCTCTCTTAGTTCCCCTCTTCATTTTTCTCTCTCCATCGTATTATGTCTCTCTCTTCCTCTTAATCTCTCTCACACACTCTCTCTCTCCCTCTTAATTTCTCTTTCACACCCTCTCTCTCTCTCTCTCCATCTCACTCTCTCTTTCACCCTCTCCATCTCGCTCTGTCTCTTTCCATCTCACTTTTTACCTCATATTCACACTCTCCATCTCTCCCTCTCTCTCTCTTTTTCTCTTTCCATCTCTCTCTCTCTCTCTCTCGGTAGCAGGTGTGTATTCGCCCCTGCCACATACCGTGTGGCACATTGAGAATGTCTCCCCCTTCTAGTCTTGAGAACACTGAGGGGGTTTCATTCCTCAGTCATTCAGGCCCATTGTCTCCATTCTCACCCCTGTTCCCTCCCCACTGTCAGACTTCCCCAACATCTTATTAGTATCCCACTGAAAGAGACCGGGCTCGGCCTCCTATGCAAAAGGAGAGTATTAATTAGGGAAATCCAAAGACGTCCATTCATTACGCCACTGGTTTGGTTCCTCCATCGGGATGCCTGAGGTGATGGGTTTTATTCTTCCTGGGCACTGTGTGCCAGTGGTCCTCATTCAGCTGTGTGTGATGTGACCAGGGTGGGCACAGATGGCCGGACTGAAGCATTTTGGGTGTTCTTGCTCATGGCATCTTTTCCCAGGCCTGGGGGGTGCCCGGTATGTTATATAAATGTTCATGTTGAGATGGGTGTTTCTGCCAAGCAGGCAGATGACTAAAAAAAACCAATGAGGCGACATTTGAGCCTATCTGGAGCCACATCCAGCGGACTTAAGAGAGCCAAAGCCTGACCCAAAAATACTACTAATAATAATAATGATAACAAAAAAACATAATATACAGGCAGGACTGCAACTGGCATCATGGCTAAAATAAGCGTCTTCAGACGCCCTTGGCCCCTACACATGAATACACTCTCTCCGCCCGACGTTTACTTTTCTTCTCCACTGCTGTCATGCCAGTATTGTCCAACCATCCATCCACCAGCAAAAACACACAGGGTGGCTATGCGCTAACGTCTGCCTCTCCGCTGGTTGGCACTTGTCTCTCTGCACCCTCTTGTAGTTCTTACATTCCTGTACTTATGGCCCTCTAGCTAAGGAAACAAAGCACTCCGCCGCTAGTTTCACTTGTCTCATGGGCCGACCGTGGATCAACCATCCAGTTTCTCCTTCAGTTTAAAACCACACAAAAGCTAAACATTTTCCACTGACGGAATGGAAGCTAGGCCACATGTGAGCAGTACATGAATGAATGTACGAATGTAGATTTTTTTGGCCAGTTGTAATGTTTATTTTTTTAGTGATACACAGGAAAAGTTGATAAATTGCTAGTGCTGTTGGTTGGAGACTTCCCATAGCAGCCAAACCTCTCACTGTCACATGCAAGTACTCATACCGAACAACCTAAAGTACAAGAACAGGGTGCACCAATACCATCATACTGATACTTAACAATACTTACTAATAACAAAAACAACAACAATAATGCCTTTGTGAGCAATTCAGTGGGTTTGTAAAGTGTGCATCGACCTTCATCAGTGTTCCATTGAATTAGGCCAACGCTTCCTCCAGAAGGCCCAAGAGTGGTGTCTGCCACCCAGACCCAACCCCCTCCATACTCACAATGGGTTAGGACACCTGCCAATACCCGGGGGCAAGGAGCTCTTTATAGACACAATACTGTACCCCATTACGGCCAGTCGCTCTTTATAGACACAATACTGTACTCCATTACGGCCAGGAGCCAATGCAGCTAAATACAGAACCCCTTTCAACCTGGGCAGGCCATCAGCCAATGGTGAACCTATATCCAACTGGAAGGATGTCTGCCCATAACTTGAGTTCTAAATAACTCAGTATGAACCCCATTGAAGATATTCCTCCAGGTAATTTCCAGGTCAACTCTCGAACTTCCCATTTTCTCTTGAGTGAAATAAGACTCCGCAAACTTAAAAGGATCCTTATAGAATGCAGCCCTAGCCTGTTCTTCCCTTTTCCCCTCTTCGCCGAGGAGATCAATTTATTCTCGGCTGTACCTTTCAATTCTTCCAAAATTCCTTTTAAATCATCAATGCTGCAACTCCGTTCCTTGACTTCAGAAGCCTCCTGGCCATCTTACCTTTGACCTTTGGGTTCTGTCCACCGCATGTTTCCTTGCTAGTTTGCTTGATTTGTTCCTGCTGTTCACCGACTGCATGATGTCTAACAAACAACAAACAAGGCTGACTTTCAGTCAGTTTTTTATTGCACAAGCGATTCACTGCAACACACACGTGTTATATGTGATAGGCGATCCAGGACACACACGCACACACACCTGAGGTCGCTGTGAATTCACCTTCTGCTTTTTAACCCATGCGGGATTGTCCAGGATCCTACAGGAGCAGTGGGCAGCTTCTCAGCGGCCAGGGACCATGTGAACCGCCTGTCTCTGTCAGGGAAGGACAGGAATGTTCTGTTCTTTTTTGCATGCTTTTCTGTTCGGGTTCTTAGTGGAGGAAGACCCTTGTGAACACAGGGAGAACATGCAAACTCCACATAGAAAGGCCTGAGAGATAGCCCACCTGAGCACTGACGGTGCAAACCCATGCCACCGTTATGAGTGACGCGATTTCTAAACCCAATGCATTTCAACGGGAGCCAATCCATTGTGACGTAGACCAGCGATTTGAGCGACGCGACCGATGAGAATTTGAACATGTTGAAACATGCAAATGAGGAGCGATTTTTCCCGGCAGCGGCCAATGAGATTGTTTGGTGTCGTCTTTGACGGTTTGAAAATTGTAGGACTTTGGCATCGGTTGGTCGTTTATGCTATTTCCACACGCTGCACCATGCCCACTCAAAGCGATGGAATTTGGTTGCGTCACTGTCATGGGTTTGCACCGTGAGGGTCTGGGGTGGACCTGCCCCCCAGAGCCAACAGTGCCGCATGCAGGAATCGAACCCATGACCTTCTTGCTGTGAGGCGGCAGTACAAGTACCGTGCCACCGTGTCTAACATTCTGTGCAAGTGTGCCAGGTCCTCCTTCAGCTTTTGAAGGGGGTATTCAATTCCTCAACCAACTGACTTTAGCTACTTCTTATCAAGTAGTGCTCAATGCAGGGCCCCTGTACTCTTTCATCTGACCAGCTTTTCACCACGTGATCTTTCCCTTGATGTCAGCTGCCCTATTCGCAGTACTCACTTGGTGCTCTAGACAGGTCATTTGAGTTACACACAGGAAAATATCTAAAAGGAGTTTAGATTTAGGAGAGTGCCAGTTAACAACCATAACTTTATTCCAGCTTGCTGTTTAAAGCAATGCAACCGCCACATACTGGGGCAATTCAACCACTACATATTGATACAATTCAACCACTACATACTGGTACAATTCAACCACTGCATACTGGTACAATACCAGTATCACTTAACAAGCATAGCCTCTTTCCAACTTGCTTCTGTATAAACAATCAACTACTTCACAGTCTCTTATCAGGGCCCTGGCACTGTCACCCTTACTCCACATCTGTATGTTTTGTTTTTATGTGTAACTGTTCAATTAAAAAACACAACTAAAGGGGCAGGGAATCGACATTACATGCAGTGCATGTCGTAGTCTTTTGGGGCTTTACGAAGAAACAGCTAACACAGCTTTTACGAATAATACGGATGTCTGAAACGGTCTATTCCCTCTCTGGTGGACTGACTTTTTCAAATACACGCTTGAGGAAGGCAAAAACAAAATACACTTTCAGACTGCAGAGCAATTTCCTAGCTGGCGACACATGCAAACCATCTCAACAACAGCAGACGAGGAGACATTAGAGGTTGCTCTCCTCTGGTGGTCAAATTACCCCCTACAAAAAATGTGTCTGGGTCGGTTCCAAAACTAGGTAATACACAGTGGAATTTTAACATGGCTGGCATCACTGGGTCCAGCCTGTCCTCTCTGACTGTATCCTATAGGGGGTCCATCAGCCAGCAGGCTTCAGCCCTTATGCTGTCATGGTCTGGTGCCATGTATGGAGTAAGTGAGTTATTTCCTAAATGAAATACATTACAAAGATAAGGATCAGGGACTAGACTGACAGGTATGTCTGAGGTTTCTTTAAAAAAAGGCAGACAGTTAAAGGTTTACCTAATATTCACCATATACAGGCTTTATGTCAAATGTAAAACTCATTCCTTATTAAAAAGAGAACAGACTTTATATTAGTGGTTTGTGGCAATTCCTTATTCCTCAATATAATTTGGTGTATGTAATTAAAATTCCTTGAAAGGTCCATATAATTTGACTGTTTTGCTCATCGGAATGTTTTCCTCATTGGAATGTAGACTGTTAATAGTGAAACTTCGTTGTCGGAGGAGGAGCTCTGGTTCAGGCGCAGCATCATCTGCAGGCTCTGTTGGTGACCCTCTTTGAGTTCACCCTAGCCTTGTGCTACCTACAATAAGCTACACTGTAAAAAAACTGCCATCGTTTTTACAGGAAAATTCTGACAGCTGAGTTGCCAGAGCAATCCTGTAAAGAATACATCCACCTGTAAATCTCTTTACAGTGCAGCATGTACATTTAACATTTTAAACCTGTATATTCAACATTGAATTTTTGCAGTATTTACGTCACTGTTATGTTATATTGGACAAGTTTGTTCAGTAAATGTAACATTTTAAGCCTGTATATTCAACATTGAACTTTAGCTATATTTACATCACTGCTATGCTACACTGTAAAACAAATCCTGTTGTTTTTACTGGAAAAAACTGGCAGCTGTGGTTGCCAGAATAATTCAGTAAATAATACTGCAAAATGGTAACCATCTTCACAGAGCAATATTTATCTTTAACAGTTTATAATGTATAATATTACATTGTAAACCAGTACATTTAACATTGGATTTATGCTGATTTTGCATGACCGTTATGCTATAAAACCAGCTATTTCAGTAAAATGTACATTCAGTTGATGTCTATTGTACATCAAATCTCCTTCAATTTCACTGAGAAATACCATGCAAACAACATTATTTAACTGCTTCAGTCTCATTATAACACTATTATTCTACTGTTTTTTCATGCAGGTCCCCTTAAAAGTTCTTTATAAAATAAGATATTTTAATGTGTTAATAACAGTTGGGAACAGGGCCTTAACTTAAGGGTGCAGCAGGTGTGGTTAAACCTGGGCCCGCAGTTCTTGGGGGCCCATAGACATTATGGGCCCTATCTTGCACCCAGCGCAATTGACATTGTCACCGACGCATGTATCATTCCTATCTTGCACCCGGCGCACAGCGCGATTTTCCCTCCAGAGGCGCGCTTCGAAATGAACTTGCGTCGACATGGGCGGGGGCGGAACAGAGAAGGCGTTTCTCTGGCGCAAGTGGTATTTTGCAGTTTCAAAACAACGCCGTGTGCCGTGCGCCATTGACCAAAAAAAAGCTGGTCTAATGTGAGGCGCAATGTCTAAAGTCTGTAACGCGTATTCAGAACGCTATTTTAAGGGCGCATGTGCTTACCCGCACAGTATAGGACCTGTAGGCTACACTTTACTTCTGTCGTCTTCACGAGAGATTTACACCAATTGTTTGGCAAGCCATATATAATTACAAGGAAAATAAAGTATTTACCACATGAGGAAATCATTTTGATATCCGTATCCAAGACATTTAAAAACTAGGCATACATCTAGCGTACACAATTGACCCAAATGATTCAGGTTAATTGAAGCTGCGTGATATTTGATTTATTGTATGGCTTTGTTGCATTTATTTAATGCCAGTATTATTATAAATCTTGTAAACTCATCTCTGTGTATGTGGACTTTATTTATGTACCTTGGGTTTGGTCAGCTGGTGCACTGGCTTGGGTGCCGATTTCCATGCCCCCAAATCCCTGCACGCTTTCAGGCGTGAGGGTAGACGTGGCGATGTCCTCTGCTGCCGTCAGATCCTGGGTCGAGGCAGATCCACCTCCCGTGAAGGCACGAGAACGTGTGTTACCTTCCAGCTTGGATGTCCCACGTCTCCGGACGTCATTATAGCGTTTTCGGCAACGTTTTCGGGTGCCCCGTTGCAGAAACAATCACGGCAATATCTTGACATGCTTGCTTGACTTTGCTTACTTTTGGAGGGTTTCTCGCATCCCCATATATATCTATCTCCCGGCTTTTTACAAAGCCATACAATAAATCAAATGTCACGCAGCTTCAATTAACCTGAATCATTTGGGTCAATGTGTAGGCTACATGTATGCTTATTTTTAAAATATCTTGGATATGGATTTCACAATGATTTCCTCAAGTGGTAAATACTTTATTTTCCTTGTAATTATATATGGCTTGCCAAAAAATTGGTGTAAATCTCACGTCGGTCTCCTCGGCTGTGAACTTCTCCGGTCTTCCACCAGGTAATTCCGCCATCAAAATAACAAGCCGCTATGGACTATGCGCTTCTCGCTCTTAAAGGGAATGTGAAATGACGCTCCGATTGGTTTATTGCATATTACGCCCAAACCACACCTATGGCTGAGTAACCTCCTTTGGACCAACCCTTTTGACACTTGCGCTGGACGCAAGTGTGTTTTTTCCGCCGTTAAAATAGCAACTGCGCCATAGAGCCGCCCACACAGCTACTTGCGCTTGGCGCCGTCCTACTTGCGTTTCTGATCGGCAAGATAGGGCCCTATGTCTGAATAAATGCCATCACCCTCTTATACTGCATCTGACAGAAGTCTATGACTCCAGTTTCAGCAGCATAAAGACAGAGAAGTCCTGGTAATACATCATAGAGGGTGTGTAATGCTAGCTACGGACTTGAAAAGGTAAACGTATCTACATCATGGTAGGTATTATTTTTGGTAAAAAAAGTAACAATCTATAACAAAATGATATGCTTATCTTACATACTCTATAGAAACTATTAAAAGAAGATTCAATGAAATGAACAAGTTCTTATAGTCTTCGGTATTTTGTCATTTAAATATTTGCACTGATTTCTGGGTAATATGTATGTTGTTGTCCGGTGACGAGACAATACGATATAGCTAGTTTAGGTGCAAAATCTGAACGTCAAGACCGACATGATGACTGTACACAGCAGGCCTGCAAGCCGAAACGATGCCTTTCAAACATTAAAGTGGTGATGCATTATTGCTTTTTCAATGGACAGTATAGCCAGACCATTCAGCCTCTCCTGCTGCTCAGGTAGGTCTTAATGAGTTTCAATTTGGAAAAGGGTCGCTCTGCTGTTGCCACTGTCAGCATCTTGGCAAATTGAGAGACTAGCCATATCGTACCGTCTCGTCACATGAACAAACATACAAAGCAATCATTGTAAATCTAAAAATGACAAAAATACCCAAGAAAACAATTTCATTGAATGTTTTTTTTTTTTAAGTTTCTATGGTGTATGTAAGTTACGCATATCATTTCTTTTATAGATTCTTACTATTTTCCCCACAAATAATACCCACCATGATCGAGAAAACTTTGCCTTTTCAACGCATTATATAACATTTGCCACCTTTCAAAATAGAATATCAGTTTTCACTGGACACAACTGTGTTTGAGTGGTGGAAACTGGAATTGAGAGACTTCTGACAGACACAGTTTATGGGGGGGAAGGTTAAGCGCTCCCAAGTGCCACTGCTGCAACCCCTTCAATTGAGGCCCTGGTCCAAACTGTTATTAATGCATTTGAATACATTATATTATAAATAATTTTATAGGGGAATATACATTGAAAATTAGTTGAATAACAGTGTTATAATGAGACTTAAGCATTTCTCAGTGAAATTGAATGGGATTTCATGTACTCTATAGACAACAACTGGATGTACATTTTACTGAAATAATTGGTTTTATAGCATAACGGTTATGCAAAATCAGCATAAATCCAATGTTACATTTACTGGTTTACAATGTTATGTTCTGTGAAGATGTTTATACGGTTTGGCCGTATTTTTTACAGAATTATTCTGGCAACTCAGCTGCCAGATTTTTCCTGTAAAAACAACAACAAAGAAATACTTTAAAATTAACATTTATATTTCGTTAAGTATTTTAACACCACCAGGTTGTAATTTAAACCGCATTGCATTGTTTCTTGTATTACAGTTTTTCTTAGTGTAAATAACATTTCTATAAAGAAATATGCATATTCTTACTTTAAAATTAACAGTTATATTCCGTTTAGTATTGTACCAAAAAATGTTGTGAAATAAGCAATACTCTATTGTATTTCTATTTACAGTTTTTTGAAGTCACGATTTTACGCCATTCCACTGTGAATTTTAAGGTCATTTTTTACAGTGTACCTACAAAAACATAGTTTAACAAAACAGTAGAAATGCTTCAAATGCCGTTTTCTCTTCATAGACTATTGTCTCCTAGCAGGGCTGGACTGGGGACATTTTTCAGGCCGGGCATTTTTAACCAAGAGCAGGCCACCACCAAGTATTGACGGGGAAAAATGTAAGCGCGCTGTGTGACAGCGTGGGTTTTTTCCACAACTGCTTTTGACATGCGTACCCCTTAAGCCTTTTTGTCACACCATGAGTACCCCTTCACTCATGCAGTGACTATGCTGCACACATTCGTTAATTTATCCACATACCCCCTGCAGTTTGCTTGCGCACCTCAGGTGGTATGTACCACTTACCCCTTGTTGGGAATCACTGCCTTAAACGATCAATGTGCACTAGGAGACACAAACATTTTAACACTATGAGAAGCATTATGAAAAGTTCTCCCAAAATACTGTTATATAGGCTTATCAAAAGTATGATCTATTGACCGTAGGTCACATTACTTTTTAAGACATGTAATTTCTTTCAACCTTGTTACTTAAATTTAAGTAAAGGAATTATATAAAAAAATATGAATTAACTTAATCTGATCCACTATGATTGTTTCAAGTCAGCGTATTATTTTACCTCATCACAAAAGCAGCCTTTTCATCAGATCGCTCTTCTCGGCTACCCTGTCAATGATGACATCTGTACAGTGGCGTAACGTGGTTACGACGGGCCCCGGTGCACGGTATTTTGACGGCCCTATAGTTACTTTGACGTTCCCTATTACGCTAAATAAAGGTGTTTGTAATCGATATGATTTTGACAGGTGTGTACTCAAAGAACGAAATCTTTAACTCATTAGAAATGGTCAGAAAGTAGCCTAGATAGCACTGTTTGCGATAACCCTGATCTTAAAAATGACAGACGTCCCACATAACGTAATTAACTCATGTATTAAGAGGAACAGCAAACATATATTAACAATATTTACAAGAAGAAGTTTCAATAGGATATTTAAATTGTGTATACAAGCAACGCAGACACGATGAAACTAACTAAATTATTAAACACAGACACACACGTTCTGTTTTCCATCCTCCTGGCCATGGTGCGGTCAAGGATGGCCCGACACCTCTCACACTCAAAGTCCTCTTGCTCTTTGAAAGTAGACAGGACAGTGACAAATGTATTAGAAACATGGATAGCGACGCGCTCCGACTCGCGGTAACGTAAACACAGGGTCAAAGTGTGCTAAAGTGTTCTTAAAACACGGATGACAAGCGACACACCTGCTTTACCCACATCTGAAAAACACATAATAAAACGGGTGCGCCCCTGCGACTTGTTAAAGGGGGCATGGCAGCCCATCAAATACCGTTGTACAGTACAAGTTGTACTACTCACCTATTTGAATGGCATTCGACGAGCCTTGTGTGCTAGCAGGAGGGTCGTAGCACTAGCAGACTCCACGGACTGGCGAACGTTTGTTGAAAAATAAAAATAATCTAATTTAGGTAGCTTTGCCAGCTTCTCCTGCAGCTCTTTTCTCTCTTGCCTTTTCTTACTGCCACTTTTGTGTTTATAAGACATTGTCAACAGACTCGTGTAGCCTTCACAATAGGGTATAGCAGTCTTGCTCCTTTGCTCCTTTGCTATTGACAGTTAGCAGCCTTAATGTCACTAATGTTACCTTTCTCGCGAGACGAATATTTAAATGATCTGGTCCATTAACAGTGTTAAACTAACAGTGTTACCCAGAAATCCCCATTGCAAATCTGAAATTCTGAATGACAAAATACCAAAGAAAATAACTTATTTGTTTCATTGAATCGTTTTTCTTTATTGTTTCTTCAGTGTATGTAGGTTAATCATGTGCTGTTGTTCTAAATTGCTACTATTTTTTTTGCAAAAATAATACCCACCATGACGAAGATACGTACGGTATTATAGGAGTATAAATAGTTATCGAGTCACTTAACTCCTTAACTAAAGAGGTTAGCGCTGAAAACTTTAGCTAGAGTACCTGAAGGCCAGGGCCCGCGGGCAGATCCGCCTGTTTAACTTGAATTGACGTTAATGTGGCCTGCATTGAAGTTAACGTGGCCTGCTACGTTAGATGCGAGTTTGGCATGAATAAAAAAAATATTAAAAGGCTTCAGGCCACCGGGCAAATGCCCTCCATGCCCTATGCCCAGTCCAGCGGTGTCTCCTAGAGGGTTCCCCCCCACCTGCAGGCCCGGTGTCTCTTAGGTTACCCCACCACCTGCAAGCCTGCATATTTCATCCTAACCTTGTGTGGCACACCTTGTCTCTTAGATTTGACCTTGTGTGGCTCACTGTTGGATCAGGGCCAGCTCTGCTTGTGCACGATCCTCCTCTTAAAGGGTACCCCACCACCTGCAGTCCCGGTGTCTCTTAAAGGGTACCCCACCACCTGCAGTCCCAGTGTCTCTTAAAGGGTAACCCACCACCTGCAGGCCTTATGTAAGTTTGTGCACGGTCCAGTCAGTTTTAAATCGGTCCCAGGAAGAGTTCATGTGTTGGTGTCAAGAGGGAGACCTACGATCTGCACACCTGCCGTCTTCTCTAATTACACTGTCCATCAGACACATCTAATAACCTCCAGGTCTGCACTGAACTTGCCTGTAAAGAGGACCATGGAATTCCAGAGTTGCTCAACGAGTTAGTGAAGGTGTTTGGGTTAACCTTTTGTTCTGGCATTGAGTTAGTGAAGGTGTTTGGGTTAACCTTTGGTTCGGGCGTTGAGTTAGTGAAGGTGTTTGGGATAACCTTTGGTTCTGGCATTGATTAGAGTCTGGAGGACCAAGTAGAGGAGCTGCCTATGGTCTGGATCACAGCACATCCCCTTTTGAAAGAGTCAGTACAGAGGTTTTTGTCTAGTGAGTTATCTAGCTAAACTAGTGGGTTAATTTGTGACTAATCTAGCTAACAGCCCATGGGCTTGCCAGGAATAGTAAGACAAGTACAGTTGGCACAGCTTGGAGGTGGTGTAGTTTGGTGATACATTTGGTGAGGCCAAGATGGAAAGCTGTTCTGTTTCTTTCAGACAAAACGACATCGCAAGGAGCATGGGGAACCTAGTGGGTATAACAGGTGTCCATAATTTTGATTGAGTGAAATATAGTTCTATACAAAAGCATCATGAAACCCTGCAAAACGTTTCTTTAAATTCAGCTATGCATTCTGAGAGTTTGTAGGAACTGAGCTGTCAGGGCTTTGCTGTCAGGGCGTGAGGAGCCTTTGTTGGTTTCCACAGCGCTGGCACGGCAAGGCGAGAGAGAGAGAGTGAGACATCTGGTCTCGGCCGGGTCAATTCCTCATCGCCCTCCCAGTAAACCTGATCTCGACTGCAATTTACCGGAGCAAATATTTGACTCTGTCGAGGAGGCTGAGGAATCCTGTAGATGTACATGGACGTCAAGGAGGCCTGATACTGTACACAGACCGGCGGTACAGCAGTGCACGGGCCAAAAGCTGCCCTGGACTGATCACACACAGATAATGTATTGTGCATGTGTTACGTTAACGAGGCTAGCGTTAGCGAGGCGTGATTATATCTAGGTCAGTTTCCCTCCAGTCTCGTACCCTGTCCAGGATGGCTTCCGAAGTGATAGGGGGAGAGAGAGAGAGAGAGAGAGAGAGTTTGCACTCTGTCACTTTGACCTCTTTATTGTGACCAGTCATTCACCCACATTCACTGTGATTTGAAGATGAAGACATTATAAAACTGTAAGGTGTTACTGCACTTTTCTTACCTCACCTCTGTGTGTGCATGAGTGAGTGTGTGTCTGTGTCTTTTCATGAGTGTGTGTGTGTGTGTGTGTGTGTGTGTGTGTGTGTGTGTGTGTGTGTGTATGTGTGTGTGTGTGTGTGTGGGTGTGTGTGACCCATGTGACCCATGTAGGCCCATATTTCATATGGCAATGAGCACAGCAGACAGGCTTTGGGCATCAGCAAATGCGCAGTGAGAATAGGTGAGAGTTTCTATATGTTAATTTCATTGACACAAAGCAGGGTGCAACCAAGCACAAATGGTTTTATCAGCCAATCACAATGATTCGATCATGCCTTATTAACATTTACAAGGAGCTCTGTGATAGTTCTGCAGTAGGGCAAACAACAAGTTCACAAACAGAACAGTTTACACCAGAGGAGACGGATGTTCTCGTGCTGGAGGTCGGCCTGTCAGACATGAAATCATTCCGAAGTTTACCGTAAAAGGTGTTTCTTTAAAGGAACTAATTTATGCGTGGAACTCCCACTCCGCTGTGTGCGGACACACTGCAGGACAAACGGACACACACACACACACACACACACGAACACCCCAGCACTGCGCTGACCCAACCATGTTTGTGATTATAATCCTGCTCATGTTATGAAATAAGCAAAATGATTTTGTCAAGTTATTAAATGCACATTTCAGTTGTGTTGCCAGCTGCATTGCCCATCAAGGAAATTCGGACCCTGTTTGTAGATGTGTGTGAAGGTGAGTATGTGTGGGTGTATGTGTATGTACGTATGTGACTGTGTGTGTGTATGTGAGAGAGTTTCAAAGCCAGGCCAGCGATGAAAAGGCCACTCCAGGTCTCTGTGCTCAGAGGAATGTCTCCATTGCCAGAGTTGTGGGTAGTGTGTGTGTGTTTGTGTGTGTGTGTGTGTGTGTGTGTGTGTGTGTGTGTGTGAGTGTGTGCTGCTGGAGATGTGTTTACCTGGAGTAGTGTGTGTGTGAGTGTGTGTGTTTGTGTGTGTGTGTGTGTGTGTGTGTGTGTGTGTGTGTGTGTGTGTGTTTGTGCGTGTGTGTGTGTATGTCGAGCTGTGGGTGCTGGAGATGTGTTTACCTGGAGTTGTCTACCTACCCACAGGGGCAGGGGGAGGCTGGCCGCGAAACACCACTGGACAAGAACCTGCAGGGGTAATTTCAAACAGCTCTGTATATTTTCAGAGCTAACCACATTTCATGAGTGTGTGTGTGTGCAAGTGTGTGTGTTTGTGTGTTACATACAGTATAGCCTAGCTGAAGTCGAGGGCATTTTTCTACCTCCGAACCAGTGGGCCAAAATACACAAAACAATTACAGGCCTCCATGAGACTTGTGTGTGTGTGTGTGTGTGTGTGTGTGTGTGTGTGTGCGCGTGGAGAGAGGGGGTAAGTAGAGAAAGACAGATATAGGAAGACGAGAGAAAGGGGAAGAGAGAGCAAGAGAGAGACAGAGAGGGAGGAGAGAAAGAGAGAAAAGTGTGTATGTGTGTGTGTGTGTGTGAGTGCGTGTGCATAAATGCAAAGAGAATAAAGTAAGAACATCTTCCACCTCTCTGCAGAAGGGCTGATCCGCTCTTCACCGGCAGAAAGAAAGAGATGAAATTGGGTGTCCTTACGTTGAAAAAAAGATGAATATGAGATCAATGCTGGGGTTCTCACACTGTCCCATGCAAAAGGAGAAAAGACCAGGAAAATAAGTCTTTAAGGGGGGCTGGGTGGGTTGTGTGTGTGTGTGTGTGTGTGTGTGTGTGTGTGTATGTGTGTGGAGGAGGGGGGGGGTGAAAATGACACGGGATGTGATTAGAAAAGACCTCCCATTTATGATTTTGTATAAAAGTCGTGCCAGATATTTTCTCCCTGGAAGGAATTTGGTTCTAACCAGTTCCATGTGAATGGTTTGGAGAGGAACACAGCCTGACGCTACAGCTAGGCCTTAGAGTTTAAACGGACTGGGAAAGAAATATGCAGCAGAGAGAAAGAGAGAGAGAGAGAGAAAAAAGAAAAGAAAAAAGGAGGGGGAATAGGAAAGAGAGCGAGAGAGAGAGAGAGAGAGAGAGAGAGAGATGAACAGAGAGAGAAAATCGTTTTGTATTATTTTCAGCTTTCCGAGAGGTTTTTACAGGTCAGGGAAATGGAAAAAAGAATTGCGAAGCACTGGACCAGTACAAGAACATGACTTCCCTCACTCTTGTGTTCATGTGACCATACTGAGGAGGGTCCGGAGCCAACATTGCATCCATCGTGACTGCTTCACACATAAATCAGGGTGGTATCTCAACGCGTTAATGCTGAATGCCGGGCTTGTTAATAAAAAGCCATAGATTTGAGTTTCCCCTGGGATACAGCCTCATATTTCCTCTTCCACTGATGCTCTTGTCAGGGGGATGAAGAATGATGTCTGGAGAATAATAAATTGTTTACCTACTACAATTTTTCCATGGTTTCTGTAAAACAGAGCTAAATGCTTTCAATCAGCACATTTGTGTCTCTGTGGGTTTGTTGTAGATATGTCTTATCGTATCATATCTTTAATCAAAGTTTCACGATGAGAAAAAGTAAGTTAGTAGATTCCAGTCTCATTGTGTGTGTGTGTGTGTGTGTGTGTGATCAGTAAAAGACTAATTACCTCTACATCCGACATGTGATGTTTTTCAAGAATGTTCAAAACAATTTAATGGGGGAAATTATACTTTCTTACCCTTGTAACTTCTAGCACTCAAGTGCTCTTCCATTCTCTGTGACAGAGTTCAGCCGTTTAACTCTAATTGCAACACAAACACCAAACACGCCAACACGAATCTAATAAACAGGTTCACAAACACTTTCCCTCCTTCCCACGAGAAATAGGAGACGGGAGGATGCAAAGGCTTTTTTGTTATTCTTTCTTTTCTGTTCTTTTCTTTTCTTTTTTTTTTTGAAAGAATGATTTGCTCGGACCAGTCTCAGTAGGCCAAGCTGCGCAGGGCTGCTACAGATGCATGTGTTTGTTTGCGCTGGATTGCAGGGCCGGTTTCGGGGTTGGACCCTGTTCTTGGTTATTTTGGACTCCAGTGCGAAAAAGACAACAACCCTGTAGCTATACTGCATGCTTTGCATTCTGGGTATGATAATAGCTAAAGCCTGGTAAAGCAGCCCGCCACTGCAGCGAAAATCCACCCGACTTAAGGTCAGAGCACACCAGAAGACTGGATGCTAGCGCTTTGGTTAGCTTAATTTATGGTCCTTGACTGGCAGATGTCTTCATCCATGGCAAACTTGTCTTGAGGAGGAGACACTAGTTTCCCAACTAACTGGCCAAACTAACTAGCCACCAACTCTGGTATGACCAGGGAGGTTGAGTCGGTCCATAAACATAAAGGATGATAAAAAAGAGAGAGAGATAGATAGAGACAAAGACAGACGGATAGACAGATAGACAGACAGAGAGACTGACAGGCAGACAGACAGATAGATAGATAGATAGATAGATAGATAGATAGATAGATAGATAGATAGATAGATAGATAGATAGATAGATAGATAGATAGATAGATAGATAGATAGATAATATGGATAAGAAAAGAGAAGAGCATACCAATCCTATTCTGGGTTGTCTTTTTCTTCAGTCTGGGGAATTCGCCACAAACAGACGAGTACGGACTGTAAGTCAACACAAACAGACGAGAACAGACTGTAAGTCAACACAAACAGACGAGTACAGACTGTAAGTCAACACAAACAGACGAGTACAGACTGGAAGTCAACACAAACAGACAAGAACAGACTGGAAGTCAACTCAAACAGACGAGTACAGACTGGAAGTCAACACAAACAGAGACAGTTCAGACTTGAAGTCAACACAAACAGACGAGTACAGACTGTAAGTCAACACAAACAGAGACAGTTCAGACTGGAAGTCAACACAAACAGACGAGTACAGACTGGAAGTCAACACAAACAGACGAGAACAGACTGGAAGTCAACACAAACAGACGAGTACAGACTGAAAGTCAACACAAACAGACGAGAACAGACTGGAAGTCAACACAAACAGGCAAGAAAAGACTGGGCGTCAACACAAACAGAGACAGTCCAGACTGGAACTCTTGCTGGATAAAGGGCAATGAGTTTGGCCTCTGCTTCCCACAGTAAGCCAGGGGATTTTGTGAAAGCATGGGATGACCTTTCAGACTGGGCTAGCTCTTCAACCCCTACACACACATACATGCACACATGCACGCACACACACACAATCACACACACACACACACACATGCATGCACGTCCACACTCACTCACACACACACACACACAAACACACATACGCTCACACACACGCTCACACACACGCGCACACACACTCCTCCTCACACTGGCTACCGTTACAATGTCCCTACTCAGCAAGAGCAACAGGCTACATCAACATTTCACATGTTTCACACAGGAAAAAAGTCTAATGCCCAACTGTTTTATGATATTTTTAGTATAAATATCATCTGTTTCACTTAAACATGCACATATGTAAGCCTGTAGACACACACAAACACACACACACACACACACACACACACACACACAAACGGCTACACACATTTACATGGACAACAGAAAAAGTCTGTCAGACCAGTCGCTAATGGAACTGGCTCCAAGCATAATGTTTACTTGTCTGTCTGAAGAAAAAGGGGGGGAGAAAAAGACAGCGAAAAAAAAAAGCCTCTTGACTACTGCGTAGCCATAGCAGGAAATCTGTAAGGGCAAATGTACACACTAAGCAGTATGTCTAGTGTACACTTCCCTTCTGTCCTTCATGAGTCTCCTTCATCTACAGGAATGGTGTACGTGTGTGAGTGTGTGTGTGTGTGTGTGTGTGTGTGTGTGTGTGTGTGTGTGTGTGTGTGTGTGTGTGTGTGTGTGTGTGTGTGTGTGTGTGTGTGTGTGTTTGTGTAAGTGTGTATGTGTGTGTTTTTGTGTGTTTCTGTGTGTGTGTGTGTCTGTGTGTGTGTTTTCATGTTGTTTGAGTGTGTGTCTGTGTGTGTCTGTGTGTGTGTGTGTGTGTGTGTGTGTGTGTGTCTTCATGTTGTTTTTGTGTGTGTCTGTGTGTCTGTCTGTCTGTGTGTGTGTGTGTGTGTGTCTCTGTGTGTGTGTGTGTGTGTGTGTGTGTGTGTGTGTGTGTGTGTGTGTGTGTGTGTGTGTCTGTGTGTGTGTGTGTCTGTGTCTGTGTGTGTTAACATTTACAGACTTGTAACTCCTATTGTTAAATGCTCAAAGATGCACAATTCCTCCTACCATCCTGGATTCCAGCATCCAAACTAGGTTGGATGACATGTCTAGAAAGTTGAAGACAAAGACAATGTTGAAAATGTTATATTTCTGCCCAGGTCTTATTATCTTTTTAAAACTATTCTCAAGTTGTCTTGAACTGTTGGTGTTTACCACTCACCTTGTATATTTGTTTGATGCATTTTAATACTTCTCAGTGTCTGTGTTTACATTTATAAATGTGTTATGAAGGTATTTATAGAACCTTTTTATCCATCAAGACTGTCTGAGTGTTTACATTTATAAATGTGTTATGAAGGTATTTATAACCCTTTATATCAATCAAGACTATCTGACTGTTTATATTTATACATGTGTTCTGACGGTATTTATAGAACCTTTTTATCCATCAAGACTGTCTGAGTGTTTACATTTATAAATGTGTTGTGAAGGTATAAATACAACCTTTATATCTTTATTTTATATATATTTATATCCATCATGTCTAACAGTCTCGGCCCAAAGCTCCTCTTCCTTACAGGCATGTACTGCAGAATAGAGCGTCTTTCACACGTTTTCACAAGAGTGCCTGACAAATCACTATTTCTCAGGTCAGTTGCTGATCTTAACTGTCCATTGTGGACACCTAGAGGGCCTGAGCGGGTCAGTTGCAGATTTTAACTGGCCATGGTGGACACCAGAAGAGTCTGAGCGGGTCAGTTGCTGCTCTTAACTGGCCATGGTGGACACCTAGAGGGCATGAGCGGGCCATGTTGGACACCCACCCCGAGGGCATGAACGGGCTGCCAGAGTGTGGGTCGGAGCCGTGCGTGTCGCCCCTCTGTGGGTGGTCCCTCTGGTATGTTTTGGGCTTCGCTGTTTGCTCAGTTTGAGAGAGCTTTGTTTTTCTGGCGTGTCTGTCCATGCTTTGTAAAAAAAAAAAAAACAGTGGGTTCTGGCTGTTTTCTTTTGCATGGTGGGGCTGCTGCAAGCCTTTGAGAAGGGGGACAAGCCTCTCTCTCTCTCTCTCTCTCTCTCCCCTTCCTCCGCTCTCTCCTCACACTCTCTATCTCTTTTTCCCTCTCTCTCTCTCCTCTTTCTATCTGTGTCCTTCTCTCTTTCTATCTCTTTCTCTCCTCTCTCTCTGTCTCTCTCTCACTCTCTCTTCCCCTCTCTCTCGTCTTTCTATATCTGTCTTTTTCTCCTTACCCCCTCTCTCTCCACGCACACACACGCGCACACACACACACACACACACACACACACACACACACACACACACACACACACACACACACTCTCACTCTTGTTCTCTGTTTCTCACTGGCTGTCTCAGCACATCTCTCCTCACATAAATTGTGTTGACGAGGCGAAATTTACCCAACATTTTGACAGCTTGTTTCCAGTAACGTACACACACATATATCCATCTTCATCTCGCTGGGCTCGGTGTCTGAAGAATAAGTCATTCTAATGAATTTTGTCTAACCAAACAACATTTCCTGTCAAGTGTGTTTTTGATCAAACACATTCCTTTACACTCCTTTTAAAGGCGCTGGAGGACAGTTTCTTTATTTTAAAACGTTAGGAATCTATTTTAAAAGGTTTTATAAAGTCTCCTTTTCAAAGTGGCTCAGAGGGTTGTATATATATCCAAGCTAGAGTTCCACTGTTGAAAACAGGCAATGGACATGCATTGTTCCTGCGTATCAATTTGCTACACATGGCTCCCTAGAGGAGCAAAGGCTTGTTTTGAAAGGCATCCAACATCCAGTAATGTCTCTCTTTAGCTATAGAGTGCAGGGGCCAAAGAATAAGCCATTTAGAAACATGCTTATGGAGAGATAACAGTGGAGAGATACAGTGCATGATCCAGCTACATTATTACATTATCAAAACCTTTTTCCCCCCCAGGTCTCAGGAGGATATCTAAGCATGAAGGTTCACTGTCCTTTCATAACAGATGCTATGCGTAGCATACAAGGACATACTGTATATCAGTGCTGTCCTACCTATCTGCTGAACGATAAAAAACTTTGCAAGTCTTTCTAGTGAGAATTCTTCACATGAGATTGGAAATGAGTTAGGTCAGTGCCAGCTAGCAGGAGAATCTGCCTCTTTTCAGACTAAAATCGAACACTGCCACTGTATTTGTTAAGGGTCTGTAGTTTGAGCTGGGAGATATCTTCAGAGAGAGTTTTGTTATATCTATCTTTACAAACAAATCCTAAATATAAAAACACTAATTGTGAAGTTGTATGAAGTTAACATAGAACCCCCCCCCCCCCCCCCCCCCCTTTACTTTTTCCTATTCAATGTTGACGATGCTGAACTGAGCGAGGGATAACTATGATTATTCATAGTATAATTTAATCTGATAATTCACAATTCCCATTAAATCTCAAAGTGGGGCTTCTTCAGTCCTCTGTCCATGGGTGTCTCATCTGGACTGATGACACTGGACACATTCCATCAGAGCATCTGCCGGGGTGTCTGGGAAGTGTGTGTCACCGTGGTGACGTATGTGGAAGCAGCTGTTTTGGGAGGGGGTTCCTGAGGCCAGAGGATGGAGGATGGAGAACAGGCGCACAGGAAATCAGGTACACAGACAGACACACACACACACACACACACACACACACACACACACACACACACACACACACACACACACACACACACACACACATACACACACACACACACAGACACACTAGACATACGTACACACATATAGTCAAGTCAAGTCTTTTATTGTCAGATGCACAGAACAACAGAGTCTGACTGGGCACTGAAATTCTTAGGACAGGACACTGTACCACACTACCATAACATAACAAGACATAAATTGAATTTATGTTTTTGTATTCATATAGCACCAAAACAATCAAATTGTCTCAAGACGCTTTACAGAGCCCAGGGCCTGAACAAGCACAAAGGTGACAGGGACAAGGAAAGACTCCCTGTTAACAGGGAAAAACCTTGAGCAGAACCAGGGCTCATAAGGGCCACTATCTCCTTGGAGCCGGCCCTAATGGTCAATGTGGTCCATGTACATGATACATACAAACGTAAGATGGTATATACTGTACATGATACATACAAACATAAGATGGTATATTCATGATACATATGCTGCATACACTGCATACACACATTGGTAAGGTTGAGCTGTGGCCTGGGCTGGCTGACTAGACAGTGTGTGTCCTCGACAAATGAAACCTCCAAGAAGTACAAGAAGGTTAGCACCAACACCCTGCCCCCTCTCTCTGGATGTGTGTGTAGCTCTGAGGACGTGTGTGTGTGTGTGTGTGTAGCTCTGAGCATGAGTGTTCTGTGTGTGTGTGTGGAGCTCTGAGCATGTGTGTTCTGTGTGTGTGTGTGTGTGTGTGTGTGTGTGTGTGTGTGTGTGTGTGTGTGTGTGTGTGTGTGTGTGTTTGTGTGTGTGTGTGTGTGGAGCTCGGAGGATGTGTGTTTTCTGGGACTCTAGGGAAGAGGGGCAGATCAGGCTGGGGTAGATAAGGGCTAGATCTATGCTAGATCAGGGTTAGATACTGTATATGCTAGATCAGGGTTAGATCTATGGTCAATCAGGGTTAGATATATGGTAGATCAGGGTAAGATGTATGGTAGATCAGGGTTAGATCTATGCTAGATCAGGGTAAGATGTATTGTAGATCAGGGTTAGATCTATGGTAGATCAGGGTTAGATCTATGGTAGATATAGAGAAATAGCTCAAAAGAGTAACAGGGTATACATGAAAAACAAATGTCAACTACAGAGGACATGGATTGGTTCTCAGGAGGTTACGGTAGAGCAGGACGAGGTATATACTGTGTCACTCCCAACAACTTTGGTAGAACATCTCCATCCTATAGAGCCCCTGGCTCTTGTACAGATCTGTGCCAGGTTAGGGTCAGAGGTTATTGCCAAGTTAGGGTCAGAGGTTATTGCCAGGTCAGGGTCAGAGATTATTGCCACATGACTGGTTTATGACAGGTATTTTACTGTATAGTATGAGGGCTATTCCTGCTGATTTTCATATGAATACCTGACAGCTTTCTGACAGACATTCTGTGTTCAAATGACTACACCTGGTCATGTCATTCACCTGGTCAGTCTAATCTCCTTTCCAAATCACGGGAGATTACTAATTACTCCTGTGCCAAGTATTATGTCTGCGCTGAACTTTGGTCTTAGTTGGACCATTGAGGTTCTTGCCCTTGTAAGTCCAGCCTGCTGTGGAATTTGGAATTGCTCCTGGGATTTTTAACTCTAAGAGAGTACTTTATTTATTTAGGCCTGATTGTTTGGGTTTTTAGATTCTCTATGCCCCACTGTGGAGGAAATTGCTCTCTCTCTCTCTCTCTCTCTCTCTCTCTCTCTCTCTCTTTCTCTCTTGCCTGCTACCTTTTTTTGAAGCGGAAAATTATTTTCAAATGAGAAACAAAACAAAAGCACTTACTTTTTTCTTTCTCTCTTTATTTCTATTACTGCCATTTGTTGAATTCTTTCTCTCAATCAGTCATCATTTTCTTTTTTTCTTTTGCCTCTGTTGCTAAGTTGTGAGGAAACGTACTTCCCCACAAAAATGCTAGCTCACTCAGTGGATCACACTAACAACCAGTAAGACTGCTTATCAGTTCAGTCCAGATGGCCTAGGCGAATGTCCGTCTGCACGGCTCAGTGTGTATGAGAGACCGTGTCTGTTTGTTTAAATAACGACAGCATGCATCTAAATTAGTGTTTATGTCGTTTCTATAGCACTAGAGAGAATGCATGATGTTATCAGGAGACTGATGATGACTTGACAATTGCCCAATACATGAGAATCTCAGAGCGGACCTGTGTGTGCGTGTTTGTGTGTGTGCGTGTGTCTGTCTGAGAGAGAGAGAACCTGTATGTGTGTGTGTGTGTGTGTGTGTGTGTGTGTGTGTGTGTGTGTGTGTGTGTGTGTGTGTGCGTGTGTGTGTGAGTGTGTGTGTTTGTGTGTGTGAGAGAGAGAGAGAGAACCTGTGTGTGTGTCTGAGAGAGAGAGAGAGAAACTGTATGTGTGTGTGTTTGTGTGTGAGAGAGAGAGAACCTGTGTGTATGTGTGTGTGTGTGTGTGTGTGTGTGTGTGCGTGTGTGTGTGAGAGAGAGCGAGAGAGAGAATGGAGCTTTCACCAGTGGAATTTTGGATCTTTCTTGCAAAATAAATACAAAAAATAAATAAAAACAATGTTTGTAGTTAATGTGTCAGTAACAACTGCCAAGATTACAGTAAGATAAAGACATTGCAGACAAAATAAAAAGGACCACTTTGTTTTCCATAACAAGGCTGCTGTATTGTGCAGTACAGTCATAACTGCAAACACCACTATAGGGTTGGTGTACTATATTATTGAGCACTAAAACCATGATCAGTGTTTGTTAAGCACTGCTAGTACTACTCTAACTTTAGTTTGTGTCCAAATATCTGCTCACACGTCGCCTTTTACACACTGCAACACAGGTCAGTTATGAACTTAAAAGTCTTTCACTATTGTTTTAAATGGTAATCAACCGATAGCGCATAAATCCTCACATAGCAAGTGACAGAGCTGCCAACCTCCTAGCAAAATGCTAAGCCATGTTGGACATTAGCATTAAGGTGACTACGTATTAGCCTGGCGTATGGAGCCCACATACTGCAGTGTAGCCTAAGCGTATAGAGGTACAATTATAAACTTCAAGACGGAAAAGGGAGGTGGTTTTAAGTCTATATCAGTTTTAAATTTGCTCTGCTGTTCATAAGAGTAATGTTCCTCAGCTCTCCTGTCAACACTGTTCCCCTGTAGTAATACTGTTGGCATTTTCATCTCTGTACAGAACATACAGATGCGTAAACATAGTTTGTGTTTAACAAATTCCACAAGAACACACCAACGGATAGCCTTCATAAAATGCTTTTATTATTTAACTACCATATTTTCCGGACTATAAGGCGCACTTAAAAGCCTTTTATTTTATCAAAAAACGACAGTGCGCCTTATAATCCGGAGCGCTTTATATATTGATTCATTCTGGTTGTGCTTACTGACCTCGAAGCGATTTTGTGTGGTACACGGCGCTCTGTCAAAATGTTTTAGTACGACTTCGGTAAACTACAAAGCCGCGCCGTTTGCAGCATTACGGCTACCGTATTTTATATAAAACCTCGAACAGTACATTGCTTCCGACCCACTGTTGGTGACTCGATTTTGAAAGTGCCTTCTACAGCTAGCTTGAAATGACTAGTGGCGCGGGGGACAGTTTACCTCTGGGTCTCCCAAATGGAACTTGTTAGGTTTGAATTTTCCTCTGCTAAAGTAATAAACTAAGCCTACATGGTCATAGGCATACTCATTATTCACATTTTGGTCATTGTGAGTACCGTCTTACTTTCACCACTGATGTTATGCTAGGCTTAGGCAAGTTATCTCTGGTTAAAACTAGCTAACGTTAGCTATTCGCTAACTAGCTAGACAGCTATCGTTATGGTGTTAATTATCGGACTGCGTGTGTTTTTGCCAAACGTTCATTTTGTCATTTTAATCCATTAGCTACTAAAATGAGCACATCGATTGTTAAACCATTATTAAACTTAGCATTTTGATTGTTTAACAGCATTGCAGATGTTTGACATTGTCAGATAACTGACCTAGCAGCTACGCTAGGACACTGCCCTGCCAGCATAGTAATTTGCTATGGATTAATGCTGGTAGCGTTGCTCTCTATCCATTAAATATGGAATGCATTTCACGTGTAGAACCTATTTAGAATGGCTGACCTTACATAAAACAGCAGTGAAAGATGAGCCAAGAGACTGGAGACAAACAGTAGGCTACCTGTGCCTAAAGGAGGGGGAAGTGTGAGAGCATATCAGCATGCTAACGTTATACTTATTAGCAGCGAGGCTAGATAGCTACTATGTGTTTCTATCCCTCTGTTCCGTTTTCCCTACCTACCGTACCTACCATCCTTAGTGTGAGTATGTAGGGTGTTCCGTTTTCCGATTTCCCATTTCCGCGTCGAAAAGAAGTATACCCAAAGGACCCGTATCTGTACTCATAACGGTCAAAACGCTGAGTGTGGAAGCAGGGTACACTGTCCATTCTCAACGGCCGCCATCTTGTCAACTTAGCGGAAGAGGCGGACCCAGGCAGAGCCGCTCAGCTCGAAAAAGACGAACGCGGGGCTTGTCGCGATCGTAATTTCCGGTAAGTGCACCACGGAGTATTAGATTTGGAGCAGCACTCACCTGCTGAGAATCTGCGTACCTAGTGAGTGTGTACTGTGTACTGCGTATAAGTATAGGTACGGTAGGTACGGTAGGTAGGGAAAATGGAACAGAGTCTATGTGTTTCTTGCTTTTTGCGCCTTATAGTCCTGTGCGCTTTATATATGAAAAATATCGAAAATAGACTATTCATTGACATTGCTCCTTATAATCCAGTGCGCCATATAGTGCGGAAAATACGGTAATATCATCTGTTCTTGAGACATAAAGGATGAAAATTGTTATTGTATGCGCCTTGTTAAATGATGTTTATTGCTCCAACGGGGGATAGGAGAGTCAAGTCTTTCTTTCGTATGGCGAAGTGTTGGCATCCACACAATCTCATAGGTTGTGGGATGTAATGCCTAACATAAATCTGTCGTCTGCTTGGCATGGGTTAGCAATCTGTTGTAAACACCCTTCGCTTCTCCTTGCAGAAATGCATCTCTTGTCACCACATAAGAAAAGATCCATCAGTGGTTGGTTTCTCTCTTTCTTTCACTGTCTCTTTCTCTCTCTCTCTCTCTCTCTCTCTCTCTCTCTCTCTTTACCTCTCTACCTCTCTCTGGGATTGAAATATCCTTTTGCCCCACCTCTTTTATTAGGGTCATTTTGGGGTAGCCCTCATATATACAGTATATATATATGCACACATAGACAAACGCTTAGGCAAAACGCATACACACACACACACACACACACACACACACACACACCCACACACACACACACACTAACATGCAGTCACACACCAGCAGACTGGTAGGGCATGGATGCCAGGCCTTCCAGAGTAAGGTTAGAACAGAGAAAGTTGAAGGAGACCACCTGAAGAAAAACAGCACCCAACCCTCAACCACAGAAGACAGAACGACAAGGAAAGAGAGGGAGAGAGAGAGAGAGACAGAGAGAGATAGAGAGAGAGAGAAAGAGATATGGAGGAAGAACATTTACACATTCACATTTTAGTAATTTGCTGTGTGATTTATCCAAGGTGACTTACAAATAAGATGGAGTTCAAGCAAATAGATGATCAAGAAAATGAAAACATGAAAAGTAAAGTAGAGCAGAACCTGATTTGTAGGACATTTTAGAAAAAGGATGACAAGAGACAGACAGCACTCGTAACAGTGTCTGACCTTCAAGTGCCTTTCATTAAGGTCCAGGTAAACACTGGGATTGCATCAGATCAGATCACATGCAGGCATTTAACATGTACATTTGGGTAGTCATTAAAAGGTGTGATTTCACTCATGGAATAAAGGATAGCGATGGGATGTTTGTGTATGTGTGATGTCACTCATGGAATAAAGTATAGCGATGGGATGTTTGTGTGTGTGTGATGTCACTCATGGAATAAAGGATTGCGATGGGATGTTTGTGTGTGTGTGATGTCACTCATGGAATAAAGGATAGCGATGGGATGTTTGTGTCTGTGTGTGTGTGTGTGTGTGTGTGTGTGTGTGTGTGTGTGTGTGTGTGTGTGTGTGTGTGTGTGTGTGTGTGTGTGTGTGTGTGTGTGTGTGTGTGTGTGTGTGTGTGTGTGTGTGTTTGTCCTGGACTCACCTTTGCTGTGCTTTGCTTTGAGGATGACCTGATCCCATGAGCTGGGTCTAAATCAGGTAAGATTGCATAACTTCAGCTCTTTATTTTAAGAATGACAACAGAAGGTCTGTTGCCAGTAGAATATCAGTGTGTTAAAGGTTAACACTGCCCCTAGTGGTGCGGTGGTGTTATTTTGCCTATGTTCGGTCAGCCTCCAGTAGAAATAATATTGGACCCGATGGATTAAGTATTTTGAACTGAAGGTGTGTTAAAGCTGTGAGCACATTCTTCTAAATGGTTTATCCACAGCTTTATTTATAATAGTCTATAGTCTATGTATAGTCTATTTGCTTCATCCAATGACTGTAAAAAATGGATAACATTGCACCATGCATTTAGAAATAAATGAAGAAATAAAGCTCAAATTCTTCCATTATTTAGTTACTTCCGGTTGCTTCATATTTGACTGAGCGAGCATGTTTTTTTATGCTCCATAGTTCAATCTAATAAGATAAAATTAATGAATGAAGAATTAAAAGGCCTACAATGATATTATCTAAGACAAATAAAATGAACAGGATAGGTGAGCAAGCAAAACCTAGAATATAAAGGAAATGGGTAAAACGAGAATGGAATAAAACTGCCAGTAAAATAAAACACAATAAAAGAGCAACAAATCATAGATATAAACTAACTTGACAAAAAAACATAGAAAAACTACAGACTGAACTAAAATGCAACTAAGAGGAACACAGTTCAAATCCAGGGAAAGACTGAAAGTGAGTTTTTAATTTGGTTTAAAGGTCTCCAAGAAGACAGCACATCTCACATAAAATGGCAGGCAGGCTATTCCCTCATTTAGGACCAATAACAGTAAAAGCTTCACCACCCTTTGATTTAAAATTGGACCTAGTTAAAACCAATACAAGCTCATCTGAGGAGCTCAAAGCCCTTGACGTAACACAGGGGCTATACTTGAAATATAGGCTGGGGAAAGGCCTTAATAACAAACAATAAAATCTTATGAAAATACATAATGAACCTTACTGGGAGTCAACAAAGTGTACCTAAAACAGGTGTGATGAACTCAAACTACTTGTTCCTTGGAAGATATAAACGCATGGATCACCTACTCACAGTCTTTTGGGAAACAGAAATTCTGCACTTACTGCAATTATTCCTAGTTGATAAAATTAGGCACTAACCACAGGATGTATCTACTTCCACAAAATGCACCCCAAGGTTCCTTACAACAGCCTTTTGTGTGGTGTGAGTGGACCAAGTACCCTGTTAATGTCAACACTAGCGTATGAGGAACTGACGATCACCTTTATGGAAGCTATTTCCCATCCAGCGTTTGATGTCCTTAAGGCCGTCCAAAAGGGGCAGTAAATCATCACTACAAGAGCTAATAGGTAGTTAAATCTGAGTATAATTTGGATTACAGTGACAATAGATCCCATGGTGTCTGAATTTCATTTACATTACATTTAGTCATTTAGCAGCGTTTTTATCCAAAGCGATGTACAAAGGAATATTTGACCAAGAGACAATAAATACAGTGAGAACAGAAGGGGACCTAGAATTGAAC
>NC_137918.1:4817306-4819806 GCF_963457725.1 Sprattus sprattus
GAAAAGACAAAAAGAGATTGAGAGAAAAGAAACTGTTGACATTGAGACATATGGCTAATGACACTCTTTAAAGACTGTTTCCCATTCGGCTCGCTGAGCACAATTACACACACTTTCACACACACACACACACACACGCACACACACACACACACACACTTTCCGGAGATGACAGCCAGCTTCAGCTTACAGTATCATAATAAGAGAGAGAGAAAGAGAGAGAGATAAAGAGAGAGAGAGAGAGATACAGCCCTTCATCAAGTGCTTCTTTTAATCAGGGCAGTTAAAGGAGATGACATGAGCACTTTTATTGCAGCCATAATGAGAGTTGGTTTCACTGTGCTCAGAGGCCTAACACACACACACATACACACACACACACGCACGCACACACACACACACACACACACACACACACACACACATACACACACACACACACACAGGCTTCACTGCGCTCAGAGGCCTATCACACACATATACACACACACACACTCACACACGCACACACACACGTACACACACACACACACACACACACACACACACACACACACACACACATACACAGGCTTCACTGCACTCAGAGGCCTAACCAAGGCCTTCACTGGACTTCTCCATCATCAGCATTTGATCAGCCCTCCTCTCCTCTCTTCTCCTCTCCCCTTCATTGTCCCCTCTCCTCTTGGCTCTGAAGGCCACCCAGCTCTACATCTCTCTCTCTCTCTTCTCTCTCACTCTGTCTTTATTGCTCTTTCTCTCCTCTCTCATATTCATTTCCACGTGTCTTTCCCGTCTGTCTCTCACTTTGTCCCCCTCTTTCTTTCTTTCTCTCTGTCCTTCACTTTTGCTTTTTTTCTCCCTTTCCCTTTCTCTCCAATAGTCTCTGGTCCCTTCGTTTTTTGTTTTTTTTCTCCCCCCCTCTGTTTTCCCCCTCTGTGCACCAGAGCAGTCCTGCCCTCCAGGCTCCACCAGGAACACACAGTAGCGTGTAAACAGCGTGATGGCGATTAGCATCAGGCCTGGTTATCAGCGCAGCCGGCCCCTCCTGCCGTAACGCTAGCCTTGATTAGCATCTGATAGCACATCTGATACAGACCCCGCAACACACACACACACACACCCCACACACCCACACACACACACACACACACACACACCCTTCAGGGTCCACAGGTGTCCACACGAAGGACCCCTGTCCTACAGCAGCCCCGACCGGTGGTCACACAAAGACCTGCTTGTTACCCCCGGGGCAGTTGGGGCAGAAGTATCCGTGGCGACCCAGGTCTTGCTAATTTACCAGTCCCACAATAACCCCACTCGGGAGTCAGGCCTTATCTCGGGACGGCTGGGTTGTGGGGGTGAGGTTAAGACGATAGGGTTGCTGATGTTAATTACAGACAGGGCACACACACACACGCACACGCACACACGCACACACACACACACACACGCACACACACATACACACACACACACGCTCGCACACATGCACGCACGCAAACGCATGCACACACACACACACACACACACACACACACACACACACACACACACACACATACACTCACGTACACATGCAGTTTTTTTTAGGGGTGGTTTGACATGAACACACAGAGGCTATGCTTGTGTGGGCCTCAGGAGGTAGAATTCTATAGGGCACTTTGTGACCTACCTACAGAATGTACACCTACATATACAAATACTCACACACACACTCTCAGACACACACACACACACACACACACACACACACACACACACACACACACACACACACACACACAATTGGCTGATACATGGTCACACAATCATGTACTCACTTAGTCTCTCTCTCAAGTGCACACACAGAGACACACAGATATCTATAAGCCCACCAATCAAAACCAATCCATACGCCCACCACACACACACAGAGACACACGGATAAAGACAGTTGTTTGTTTATGTATTTATGTATTTGTGTGTTTGCTTGTGAGTATGGCACAAAAAGCACACACGCACGCCCACACACACACACAAACACGCATGGGTAAAGTCACACACACGCCCACACACACACATACACACACACAAACATGCATGGGTAAAGTCAGTACTAAGAAAGCTGGAATGCGTCCCTATGCTTCAGCAAGCCAACATCTGTGAGCCCTTTGAGTGTGTTTCTGTATGTGTGTGTGTGTGTGTGTGTGTGTGTGTATGTGTGTGTGTGTGTGTGTGTGTGTGTACCTTCCCTTTGTAAAGCCAGCAGTCTCCACATTTTTCAGATGCTGGTCCCAATACAGGGTTTATTTGTTTGTGTGGTTCTGAGTGTTTGTTTGCAAGTGTTTGTGTTCGAGGTGGGAAAACAAGACCTTAAAAACTGGCAAGAAGGTGGGGTGTCCTTATTGCAAGGGAGGGGGACGACAGAGACGTCCTAAAAACACCACCCTCTTTTCCTCCTGCACACACCCACCCGCCCTGCACACAAACACACTTCCCAAACCTCGGCTCACACACT
>NC_137918.1:4824806-4827306 GCF_963457725.1 Sprattus sprattus
ACATCCTCTCCCTCTCTCTGGGCCCGATTGCCATGGTGGGGGATTCTCCTGTTTCCAGTTTTACGGGGTGCAGCGCAGCTATATGGACGAGGACGGGAATAAAGACGGAAAGAAATCAAATGAGAAGGAAAGTAAGGGAAGGAAACAAAGAAAGATTGATCATTTTTCAGTGTCATAACAAATGTCACTTTTCATTTTCGAGCTGTCTTAGCACGTCATTCAGTTTGAGATGTGTTTTTGCTTTTCACCGTCCAACCCCAGAGATTGCTAGTAAATCCATTTGCATGCTCAATAACCAGACCAGACAGCAGTCAGCCCCTTGCGGAGAGACATATGGGAAGTATTGGACAGTCACAGACATGTTTTATTCAGAGCCTCGATGTTCTCTGGGAGAGAGACCAGTGTTCCAGAGATACCAGTGTTCTAGAGAGACCAGTGATCAAGAGAGAGACCAGTGTTCCGAAGAGACCAGTGTTCCAGAGAGAGACAGAGAGAGACCAGAGTTCTGGAGAGACCAGTGTTCCAGAGAGGCCAGTGTTCCAGAGAGATACCAGTGTTCCAGAGAGACCAGTGTTCCAGAGAGAGACCAGTGTTCTAGAGAGACCAGTGTTCCTGAGAGAGACCAGTGTTCTAGAGAGATACCAGTGTTCTATAGAGAGACCAGTGTTCTAGAGAGATCAGTGTTCTAGAGAGATCAGTGTTCCAGAGAGACCAGTGTTCCAGAGAGAGACCAGTGTTCCAGGGAGAGACCAGTGTTTTAAAGAGAGACCAGTGTTCTAGAGAGAGACCAAATTCAGGAGAGAGACCAGTGTTCCAGTGAGACCAGTGTTCCAGAGAGAGACCAGTGTTCTAGAGAAAGATCAGTTTTCCAGAGAGAGACCAGTGTTCCAGAGATACCAATGTTCTAGAGAGACCAGTGTTCTAGAGAGAGACCAGTGTTCCAGAGAGAGACCAGTGTTCCAGAGAGAGACCAGTGTTCTAGAGTGACCAGTGTTCTAGAGAGAGACCAGTGTACCAAAGAGAGACCAGTGGTGTTACGGTCTGAGTGGTGGGTTGTTATGGGGTGGGATAAGTGGTGTCACTGCTGTAGGGTGATGTCTCAGTAATGGCTGCCATTAAGGGAGAAAAAACAAAGAAATGGATAGAGAGATAGTCATAAATAAAGCATGAGTATTTTCTACCTCTCTCTTTCTCTCTCTCTCACACACACAATCACACCCTCTCTCTCTCTCTCTCACACACACACACACACAGGCACACACACAGACACCCATACTCCATCTCTCTTTCTCAAACACACTCACACAAATACACACACACACAGTCACAGACAGAGAGAAAGAGAGAGAAATAGAGAGCAAACATGTGTACGTGTGTGTGTGTGTGTGTGTGTGTGTGTGTGCAGAGTAAAGCACTAGATGGCAGAGTTCTTGAAATGCTGTTCCTGCCAAGATTTTGGTTTGTCAGGACAGTTTGAAGCACACTGGCCTTTACACACCCACACAGACAGACACACACACACACACACACACACACACACACACACACACAGACACACACACACACACACACACATACACACACACACACACAAACAACACACACACACACACACCCTCTCTCTGTCTCTCTCTCTCTCGCTTTCTCACACACACACAGACTCATGTACACACACAGACACATACACACACACACGCACACTCTCTTTCTCTCTCTGTCTCTCTCTCTCTTTGTCTCGCTTTCTCACACACACACACACACTCATGTACACACACACACACACACACACACACACACACACACACACACAAACACACACACACACTCTCTCTCTCTCTTTCTCTCGCTTTCTCTCACACAAACACACACACACACACACTCATGTACACACACACACACACACACACACACACACACACACACACACACACACACACACACAAACACACACACACACACACACACACACATACACACACACACACACACACACACACGTACAAACACACACACACACACACACACACACACACACACACACACACACACACACACACACACACACACACACACACACAAACATTCACACAAAAGGCCCTGCTCAAACATGAGACTCAGGACCTATTTTCAGAGTCTAAAATAAAGGCTTCATTCAGCCACAAACAAACTGCTTTCCCAAACCTATCAGCACAATCTGGCCAATCAGCTGTGGAGCTGATCTCTGCTCACTCTTGGCAGTTGAACCGAAGACAAGAGACAGACAACCGTCTCTCATGATTATCTCTGCTTCCCCTTCTGCAGTTAGTTGTCAAGTTTGTGGACATTTCCTTTCTTTTCTATCCATCTTTTGGCATTGACATCAGGTAGGGTTGTTGGTAAGCTGTCAAAAGCTCAACTAACCATGCTTGACATCTGCGTTCTTCTGCGTGCCAGCACTCGTCCCAGTCCAGCGCTAAATCACTCGACTGGACCCGAGCTAAGTTGAAAATCCACGGATTAT
>NC_137918.1:4837306-4847306 GCF_963457725.1 Sprattus sprattus
AGAGAAGAGACAGAGAGAGAGAGAGAGAGAGAGAGAGAGAGGGAGAGAGGAGAGAGGAAATAGAAAGAGAGAGATAGGAGAAAGCAAAGAGAGAGAGAGGGGGGAGAGAGGAGAGAGGAAAGAGAGAGAGAGCGAGAGAGAGGAGAAAGGAAAGAGAGAGAGGGGAGAGAGAGCGAAGAGAGAAAGAGAGAGAGCGAGAGGAGAGGAAAGAAAGAGAGAGAGCATGTAACCAGGTCCATGGTAGCAGCCAGAGAGCGAGAGGCAGTGAAGCAGGCCCATGTTAGCAGCCAAAGAGAGAGAGAGAGAGAAGTATAGAGAGAGCTCGAGAGAAGGATAGAGAAAAAGAGAGAGAAGGATAGAGAGACGTAGGGAACTAGGCCCATGTTAGCATGGAGTGCTGGCATGTGATGCAGGCAGTTAGATCTCTTCCCAAATGCTGGCTCTCGCCGGAATGGCGTCAGCCATGGAACAACATGGCTGAGGTTCTACTGTTTTCAAGATCTTCCCAAAACCCAAAGAGTTCTCTTTACACAGTACTGTTGAAGGTGTTCCAGTTAGTTTTTTTTTTTTATTGACTTTGTTTGGAAACAGCACCGGTAGAGGTGAAGGTATATCGGAAAACTAAATCTCTTTTCATTTATTGACCGTTTCCCAAACACTGGGGTCACCAATGCTCCAGCAATCAGTTGAGGAAAGATGTTCCCTGGCCAATGAACACAGCGTGTCATTAGCCTGTGCTTTGAGTCTATTGCAGGTCTTTCATGTGGCATACAGCTGCTTGCATGCTCTCTCAGGCTCTCTTCCTCACTATCTGTCACTCCCTCTTCCTCTCTCCCTCTTTCTATCACTGTCTCCCTCCCCTCTCTCTCTCTCTTTCTCCCTCTTTCTATCACTCTCCCCCCTCTCTCCCTTCTGTCTCTCTCCCTCTCTCTGTTTCTCCTTCTGTCCTTATTTCTATCACTCTCTCATCCATTCTCTCTTTCCCTCTTCCTCATTCCCTCTTTCTGTCCCTCTCTTCCTCCCCTCTCTCTCTTTCTCCCTCTCTCCCTCTTTCTTTCATTATCTGCCTCCCTTCTCTCTCTTCCTCTACCTTGCTCCTTCTCTCCCTATTTCTATCACTCTATCGACTCTCTCTTTCCCTCTTCCTCATTACATCTTTCTGTCCCTCTCTTCCTCCCCTCTCTCTTCCTCCCCTCTCTCTTTCTCTCTCTCTCTTTCTCTCTCTCTCTCTCTCTGCTGTTCTTTCTCCAGACCTCTCTCCCATTTCCTTCCTTTCCCTCAGCCAATAAAAAAAAAGCCTTAGCCTTGTTGCCGTGGCGTTAATGCAAACCAGAGCCTTTGTGATGTCGCACAGCGTGCCAACACACACACACACACACACTTTAGTGCCGCTCGGTCGGTCACAGCACGCGGCACGCGGCACAGCCACTCCCTGCCCTATGGACAAACTGGCACAGGTCTAGAGCTTACCAACACACTGTTTATGTGTGTGTGTGTATGTGTGTGTGTGTGTTTATTTACTTACTCCTTGATTGATTTCACATTGATATCCATCAGCCATGCTCGGTCACTTTGATGAAACACATGGGTGCTTTGATCCGCACATGCAGTTGATTGGGATCTCCGTGGTAACAGGGAGCGCAGTCCGCCTCTTCCGTAAGCCAGAGATGGCATGTTGATTAAGCAGGACGGCATGCTTCTGGTATTTTTTTTCTTATTTGTTTCCTCCAATTTGTTTTTTAAACTTCTGCCTGCCCAATACAGGTTGTGCAATCAGCCCAAATATTTGTCCCCTAGCCCCCCTGCACACACACACACACACACACACACACACACACACACACACACACACACACACACACACACACACACACACACACACACACACACACACACACACACACACACACACAAACACACAAACACAAACACACACACACACACACACATACAGTCATCTACTCTATGCAAAGAAGCATCTATTATCACAAGCAGGATTCCAAGTACTTAGCATGGCAACTAAGAGTGAGAGAGAAGCCCCAGTCCTGAGCCTGGGATGTTCTATTTGTCCCCTGTTCGGCACACACACATACATACACACGCACACACACACACACACACACACACACACACACACACACACACACACACACACGCATACACACACACACACACAAACACACACACAGGTCTGGGATGTTCTGTTTGTCCCCTGTTCCTCACAAACACAAACACACGCACACACACACACACACACACACACACACACACACACACACACAAACACACACACACACACACACACACACACACACACACACAGGTCTGGAATGTTCTGTGGCCCCTGCTCCACACAAACACACAGGTCTGGGATGTTTCCTGTCCATTGCTCCTCACGCACACACCACACACACACACACACACACACACACACACACACACACACACACACACACACACACACACACACAGACACACACACAGGTCTGGGATGTTCTGTTTGTCCCCTGTTCCTCACACACACACACACACACACACACACACACACAGGTCTGGGATGTTCCCTGTTCCCTGCTCCTCACACACACACACACACACACACACACAGGTCTGGGATGTTCCCTGTCTCCTGCTCCTCACACACACACACACACACACACAGGTCTGGGATGTTCCCTGTCCCCTGCTCCTCACACACACACACACACACACACACACACACACACACACACACACACACACACACACACACACACAGGTCTGGGATGTTCCCTGTCTTCTGCTCCTCATGTGATCCCTGGAAGCCATATGCTGGCCCGCTGCTGATTCACGACAGATAAAAGAGCGAAGCAAAACAAAACAAAACGACGCAGCAGAGAGGAGCGAGCTGAATTTAAAACAAATGTGAAATCCCAAGTGTTTGTGGAAAGAGAGGGACAGTGGCTGCCAGATGACTACATGGAAAGGATGCCGTTTGAACTCTCCGGCTGTGCCATGTGTGTGTGTGTGTGTGTGTGTGTGTGTGTGTGTGTGTGTATGTGTGTATTGTGTTTTAAGGGGGGTGTTCCCTAAAAACATTGTGTTGTAGCTGTCACTCCAGATAACATGGTTTTCGCTCAGACCCAGCACAGTACACTTCAGTTAATAAATCACAAACATTTGGAACTGTTGTTTTGGTTCGTAATAAGCATATTCAAGTAGCTAGCCACCTAATGCCAACAAGCTGTAAACCAGAGAGCTAACGCTAATCAGAGAGCTAACTTCTTCTAGCTTCTAAAGTTCCACATTGACCTGGTTGCAACTTTTGCGAGGAAGAACATTGCCTTTTTGAATTTCGATTAAATCCAAATTTTGCAGCTCGGCTATTTATATGGTAATGGCATAAGCAAACAGTTATGCCATTTCCAACAATGTGATCTGGTCTTCATAATACATAGGATAAAAATGTAGGAATTGCAGTTACAAATCCGCCATATTTAGCATTACAGATTCCCCTCCTGATCCCCCATTCATTTTCCTGTCAGTGATTCATCTCCTCACTGATATGTCTCTGGTCTAGATAAGGTTACTTGTTTGAAATGTGGGTACTGTAGCATACCTTTGGGTTCAACAGACAAACCTGCTTTCTCTGAAGTAGAAGGCACCTCTCTGCGATGGTAGTGACCCTTCGTTGGACGTGTCAGCAGGGCTTGTGAGTTTCTGTGATAGTCAGCCAGTGATCCTTTAATCAGTGACCCCTGGATGGCCTTTGGTGGTGTGTCTGAACTCCGGACCCATTGAGTGAACACACACACACACACACACACACACACACACACACACTGCTTCTTCAAACCCTCTCTCCCTCTCTCTATCCCTCTTTCCCTTTTTCTATTTCATAATTTCGAAATGATTCGATGGATGACAAATCAAGCCTGGGAAGGCTGTTCTTCAAAGTGGCCCAGGTAACCCAAGCCCAGCGGAGCACAAAGACAGGGATTGTGCCTCTGCTCTGCTATTCAGGCCTGTCCCCGTCCTTTGTTTTGACGTGCAGAAGCCATGTTTGAAAGCAACCCAGATACTGTCAATCGACTGTCACTTTCGCTTTTTGTCACTCCAGCCACTTTTTTTTTTCCTGCTTTGTCCGAAGGAATCCCTCGTTGGAAGTAGTCCCATTCTGAAACGGATCTGGATCAGATTCAGACCAGGTCTGGGCTGGAGCTAATCTAAGTGACCTGTTGCCTGGGACGACGTTTTTGTTGTCCATTGTGAGGTTCTTATCATGCCTCCGCAGCCTGTCAGCAGACAGGTCTCAGGGTTGCTCCTCAAAGCATGATTTGTATATCACTTTGCTAAGTTTCTGTGTTGGCTAAAAAGCTTCTAAATCCGACAAAAATGTATCGTCTTGGTCAAAAGGGTTGTGTCTGGGTTTTATCCAATACCTTGATAAACCGGTCATTCATACTATTCTGTGTATGAAAAAAAAACATGGACACACTAATGAGGCCATGGCAACTAAACATCTAACCAGCATGTCCAAATGACATATCATGGAGGGAAGCTTACGCTACAGTTAAACTTTACGTACCTCTTGGGAAAAAAAATACATTTCAATCAAATACAAAACATCCAAGTATAATCAACAAAGGCTACACCATAAATCAACCGCCTCATTCTCAAAGACTTGGGTTTCTTTAGTTGCTTAGTGTGTTATTGGATAAAGCTGCTTAAATCCAGTAACATGCTCATTTTTCAACAGTGAGACCAGTTATCCGTACCTTCATTTACACTCATTGAACAGCAGTGACAGTAGAGTTTGAGGATTTCAAAGTCATCTAACTATCATCGACATTCTTGAGACTTAAAGCACGGTGGATGAGTAACATTTTTTAACACTTCAGTCTTTTAACATTTCAGACCTTAAACTTAATAAATGGAAACATGATAAATGTTTTTCCTTGTTATGTAGCTTCTTTCACAGAAGATGGTCGACTCCCTTGAATACTGTTTTATTGATCATAAAGCCCACTGTGTGGTGTATGCCCATGTGTTCCAGATTATATAATTATAATAATCAGCGTTAAGGCTGGATAATCTGTTGTTGGCCTGGCAAGGTTGACGATCCTCTGCGGCTGTTGAGCAATCACACTTCTCATTTTCTTGCCGAAATGCATCAGTAGTTACAAAATGCTGTGTTGTATTTCAAATATATATATTTTTCAATATATCAAACATATTGATTACACATGTTGTGCATAAGGTATACTATTACACACAATATACAAAAGTTAGACTATTACACACGATATACACAAGTAAGACTATTACACACGATATACGCAAGTTAGACTATTACATACGATACACGCAAGTTAGACTATTACAAACGATAAACACACGTTAGACTATTACACACAATATACACAAGTAAGACTTTGTCACACAATATATACGTACACAAGCTAGAATATTACACACAATAAACACAAGTTAGACTATTACACACAATATACACAAGTTAGACTATTACACATGATATACGTACACAAGTTAGACTATTACACACAGTATACACAAGTTAGACTATTACACATGATATGTTAGACTATTACACACAGTATACACAAGTTAGACTATTACACATGATATACATACACAGGTTAGACTATTACACACAGTATACACAAGTTATACTATGACACATGATAATCTGGCACAAGTAAGAGAATTATGCATAATAATAGTACAGACACAGAAGCAATACCACTAGATAATTGTGTAATTTGTAGAATGCTTAGATGTCTCAATGATAAACGAACACAGATATCAATGCCAGTGCGTACACACACACACACACACACACACACACACACACACACACACACACACACACACACACACACACACACACACACACACACACACACACACACACACACACATAGACAATGCCAGTTCATAGACAGCTGTGCTGTTTTGTACAGTCCTTGAGAAACTGTTCCTGTGGATGGTTTGGGGCCCACGGCAGCCAGTGTGACCCTCCTCCCATCACTCCTCCACAATGAGTCCTCCAGACAGCTAAACACTGAAGCAGCAGGCACAGTAGCAGTCATGGCTAACTCTGACACCTCCTCACCCAACACACACACAAACACACACACACGCACACACACACACATACACACACACACTCACACACACACAAACACACTATCCAGACACTCCCCTGGTGAGCTGGGGGTTCAGCTCAGGAGGGTAGTCAGACAACCGGGTGTTTCTCTGAGAAGGCGGCGGCTTAGGAAGTAGGAAGAGCAAGAAAAGCTCATTTGTACAGTGCCTTAATCACAAAAAGACAGTACGAAACACGAAGCTTTGCAAAAGTGCGGAATACATTTCTCTCTCAGTTTTACAATGCTACAGTGTTCTTCTTGGAACGTAGAGAGCTCACATTCATCTAGCAGCTACGTGTAAAGACTGGGACTTTTTCACTGATCCTTGGCTCTGGCTGTATAGCCCACAACGTGAACAGAAGAGGAGAGGGGGGGAGGGGGGACTGCATAACTGGGACGACTTTTTGACCCTTTTTTTGTTTGTTTGGTGGGTGGGACGCACACTTCTCAAATACCGTCTTAGAGACACTGTGTACGTTTCCGTTGAGATATCCTCATGCTATTTTACAGTATAATTAATAATCACAGGCCTCTGTAATACTTCATTCTGATTGGTTAATCAAGGTGTTTGGAAAGCTGTTATTTCTGTGATACAGTGCCAGACAACCAAGCGTTTGTATCCCTCATTGATGGATGCTAGCCGTGAGTAACAGAAGGAGAGTTAAGTGTGAATGTAAGCATATAAGCCATTCACACATGAATCATTCACACATGATTCGTTAAAACATGATTCATTCACACATTAGTCGTTCACACATGATTCATTCAAACATGGGTACTTTACATATGAGTCGTTCACACATGATTGATTCACACATGATTCGTTGACACATGATTCGTTCACACGTCAGTCATTCAAACATAGGTCGTTCAAACATGATTTGTTGACACATTATTCATTCACACATGATTCGTTCACACATGACATAATCTTTCACACAATACGTTTTGAAAAATATGTAGTTATATGTTTGAGAATTTTTTTGGAGAGATGTCTCCAGTGAAATTAGGAAATGGAATTATTTAATTCATTAAAACTCAACTAAAACTCTGTAGCATCAGAATATTTCAGAGACTGACCACATAATCCCCCCCCCCATCTCTCTCTCTCTCTCTTTATCTCTCTCTCTCTCTTTCCCCTTGAGTTTAAAACTGCTCATCCTTTTGTCATCGAACCATGAGTCTATTAACTCTGTTGGACGCTGTGCTTGCGGTCGGGGCTCAGCCATACACACTTCCATGTGTCCTATCCCACAATGCTTTGCTGCTTGGGGCCCCGACTGTGAGGCGGCCAGTGAGTGTCAGTGCTCTGAGCCTGTGTGTGTGCGTGTGTGTGTGTGTGTGTGTGTGTGTGTGTGTGTGTGTGCCTGTGTGCTCTGAGCTTGGTAGCGATTGTTTGGTTTGTAATTCAGAGATAAGGATTCCTGTTTTGGTCACGGTCCTTTGGAGTGTCTTTCAGTCCTTTATTGTCTTTATTTGTTTTGTACTTTCCACACATATGACAATAAGTGTAGAGGAAGAATTTGCAGCGATGTCCGTGTACTGCTTCGATGTTGTTTTATCAATGAAATGAGCTCAAACTAAAGAAAATAATAATATTGTGGGCTTGAGAGTATGTGTGTGTGTGTGTGTGTGTGTGTGTGTGTGTGTGTGTGTGTGTGAGAGAGAGTGTGTGTGCGGCTACACCCATGCCAAGCTCAAATATCTTTTGTGTATTTTCTTTATTACACTTATGAATATGCCCATTGTGTCCCATTGTGTCCCTCTATGTTGTTGCATAGATGCCTTATTTCATTAGTTTATTTACTGAATTTAAATGTCGGGGGGTATGCAATGAATTCCCCTTATCATCATCACCATCACCATGAGCAACAACAATAGGGTTTTACAGTCCCTATGCTTGGTTATTTTAATGGAATGAGTTATTGGACCATTATCCCTCTCAGACAGAGCCTACAGACTCTGGCATCCACCAGAGCATTGAGGTTCAGCATAGCGCCATCCCCATCATATTTCCACCAGAGCATTGAGGTTCAGCAAAGCGCCATCCCCATCATATTTCTTCAGACAAAACCAGAGACCTCAACAGACAGTGATTGTAATTCACAGTGATGCCTGTTTGTTTATTTTCAGTTCATTTCAGCTCTGTTTTATGCTTTTGTTAAGCACATGGATTCTCCCCCCTTAAGCTGGTTTCTGCCTGTGCTTCCTGTCAAAACATTCCACTGTCACCATCATGCTTGCGTTAGGAAATCAGAAATACCTGGACTCCTTAACACATTTAAATTCAATAACTTAGCCATATTGTTATTGAAAGCGCCTTACAGTGTAGCACAGATCCACAGTACATTACCATCAGTAGGGTGTGAGTGGTCTCTGGGTATCGTACCCATGGCATAGTTGTTAACACTCTGCCCCACTGGTTGGCTGCTTGCTCTACAGGAGTTCAGTTACAGGGACACAGTTTAGCTTTAGGAACACAGTTTAGTTACAGGGACACAGTTTAACCACAGGAACACAGTTTAGCTACTGAAACAAAGTTTGGCTTTAAGAACACAGTTGAGCTACATATACACAGTTTAGCTTTAGAAACACAGTTTTGCTACAGGAACACAGTTTAGCTACAGGAATAGAGTTTGGCTACAGGAACACGGTAGAGGTGCATGAACAAGCCTAGCATAAGCCAAGTGTTTCTCCTTGAGTGCTCCTGACAGCTTCTAGATGTTTCTGGCAGCTGTCTGCCTCTCCGCTGACATGACTAAAAGCAGCCTGACTCTTCCTGTCACTCTGATCCTGAGGCTGCCGCGCCGTGACGTGCCGTGACGTGCCGTGACGTGCCTTGACGTGCCTTGACGTGCCATTAGGTTTCACCATGAGCTGTTCTGAAAAGGAGGTGTTAAGCTCCCAGGCACGGGGCGTCTCAGTCCTGAAGGCTGTAACTGGATAATGAAACATTGCAGCTCGGATGAGGATAACAGAATAAAGGGGAAGGAATGCGCCTCACGGAGGCTGCAGTGATTCTTCTGATTATCTGATCATCTTCATCGTGCAACCTACTCGTCCTCCTCTTCCTCAGTCTCCTCTTCCTGCTGAGGCAGGTGGTGATTAAAGAAAATACTTAAATATTTGTATTATAGTTATGTGACAAAAAAAAGTTGCTGTTTCATGACAAATTGTCAGCCGAGTATCAAAACTATCCGGTAGGCCAAACCATCAACTGTTTGTCTGTCGTCCTCAACCATACCCAGTTGACTAATCCGAATCTGTACATGTGCATTTATTCATTTGTGCTCCCGCACATATTGAGCCCAGACATCAGGGTTGTCTGTTGAGCTATGTAGTCTGTATAATTAAGTAGGTTTGTCTGGTTGTCATCATGAGACCCATATCATAAGCATTTGGAGCACAACAACAACAGAAAAACAACAAAAAAACGACATGCCATGAAGCGTGAAGTCATCCCAGCTCCACACCCCCTGACAGCATTCCTCTATTTTTCCCACTATTTTCCACAGTGAACTCTTGTCTGCTCGGGGAGCTTGCTGGTGCTGTTTTCCAGCCATTGATGCTGGTTGTCGGTACTGGGGCAAATTAGGGTTCTGCTTCCCTTCCCTGTGGACACGGCCCTGAGATGTTCCATGATAGCACGGCTCCTCACACACGGCTCCTCACACACACACACACACACACACACACACACACACACACACACACACACACACACACACACACACACACACACACACACACACACCACACACACACACACAGCCGTGAGATGTTCCATGATAGCACGGCTCCTCACACACACACAACACACACACACACACACACACACACACACACACACA
>NC_137918.1:4867306-4874806 GCF_963457725.1 Sprattus sprattus
GGAGAGGAGAAGAGAAGAGGAGAGCAGAGGGGAGTGTATCAGGAGGGTGTAAAGTGGACGTGCTGTTGACAGGACCCACGCTGGCACACTGATGAGCTTAGCAGCCCTCAATGACCCTCACTGGATCCGGGAGCGCTGCAGCAGAGTACTCACACACTCACTCACAAACACACACACACACACACACACACACACACATGTCTGAGAGCGTGCATTTAAATCTCTCCCTGGTTCTTGTTTTCTTTCTCTCCGTGGGTCTTTATCACCCTTTCTGTATCCTTCTCTTAGTTCCATGTGTTTGTGTGTGTGTGTGTGTGTGTGTGTGTGTGTGTGTGTGTGTGTGTGTGTGTGTGTTTGTCAGTCTGACCACAATTCACAGTCAGACACACATCCATACCATTAAAAGGCGGGAACTCTTCCACTTCCTCTTCCAGTAAGACATACTTACTCACAGGTTCAAACTCCCTCACACAACACACACACACACACACACACACACACACACACACACACACACACACACACACACACACACACACACACACACACACACACACACACACACACACACACACACACACACTCACACATGCTCGGTATATACATTACCCGATCTTTCCCTCACCTCATCAGGCCCAGTGACCTTATCTTGTTTCATATGGTAAATGTCTCAGTGATGAGTGAATGAAATGTGTGAAATTCTGGGCTGCAAACAGGGCTTTCTATATTCTCAATTCTAGCTTTCTTTCTATTAATCTGTCTGTCAATCTTTCTTTTCATTCTCTCTCGCTCTCTCTCTCTCTCTCTCACACACACACACACACACACACACACCCATACACACACACACACCGGACACACAGAAACATTTTCACACAAAGGAGGTTAATTCTAATTCCCCTGCTGCTGACGCCTAGTTCACATATCTCTACAGATGTCTATCTAAACCCACTGTGACCTTACAAAAGGGCAAGCTCGGCACTTTTGCACCCATGTGCCAATGTGTGTGTGTGTGTGTGTGTGTGTGTGTGTGTGTGTACCTATGTATGTGTGTCTATGTGTTTGTGTCTATGTGTATGTGTGTGTGCCTATGTATGTGTGTCTATGTGTGTGTCTGTGTGTGTGTGCGTGTGTGTGTGTGTGCCAATGTCTGTGTGTTTGTGGGTGTCAGTGTGTAGGTCTGTGCACTTGCGCACTATCTTTGTGTGTGTGTGTATGTCTAGTATGTATTGTGTGTGTGTGTCTGCGCACTTGTGCAATATGTGTGTGTTTTTATTATGTGTGTGTCAGCGCACTTGTGCACTATGTATGTGTGTCTATTGTGTGTGTGTGTGTGTGTGTGTGTGTGTGTGTGAGAGTTTTAAGACAAAGGGTGCTCCACCAGACAGGCTCCTGATCCATTTTGCAAGGCCCTGGTCCCTGAGAAGGGAAGTCCTCTCCTGAGCTCCAGAGTTAGTTAAGGGGGGAAACCCCTGCGCCTCGGCCCAGCATCACGCCCCTGCTGTGGGGGGAGACGGAGGAAGGAGCCCTTCCCAGCCCTGGCTCAGTGCTTCTGTTATTAAAGGATATGGTTAAGCAGCCCTTGGAAGAAAGGCGGCCATTGATCTGAGAAGGTTGAGAGTGAGGTTTCCAGTGCTGGGGAAATGGACCACAGGCGGAGAGGGGGGTGGGGTTGTCGGGGAGGAAGAGAGAGACAGACTGAGAAAGAAAGGCAGAGAGAGAGAGGGAGTGGGATCGCCCGGATGGGAGAGGATTGGAAGTCTGAGGGTTTGTTTCTTTCATGTGCGTCCTGATCGACGGTAGCGGATCGTAGTGGTCGGCTCTTGAAACCTGATGAGAGCGTATCGCGTGTTTGGGTTGGTGTAAACATAACTCTCCCTCTTTATGTAGTTAGACTGAAGTGGGTGGGTGGGAGAATAGAAGGATGAAGTTATTGAGGATGGAAAATGTAAGTCACACACACCCACCCACGCACGCACACACACATACTGTATGTGTAGTCCTCTGCCTTGATACAGTGTGTGTGTGTGTGTGTGTTTGTGTGTGTGTGTGTGTGTGTGTGTGTGTGTGTGTGTGTGTGTGTGTGTGTGTGTGTGTGTGTGTGTGTGTGAATAGCACACTTGTTGGGCACTTTCTCAAGCAAATAATAAAAAAAGGATCATACATCCACCATGACGTGTAACTTACTGGAAACTTTCAACATTAGTTTTCTGATCTACATGTCAAGATTTGTGTTTGTAGATATATGTGTGTAAGTGTGTGTGTGTGTGTGTGTGTGTGTGTGTGTGTGTGTGTGTGTGTGTGTGTGTGTGTGTGAGAACACAGTCTACACAGTTCCGTCAGTCATTCTCTATGGACATCGTGGGTAACATGCAAATGTCAGCACATTTGGGAGGTTTTGAAAAGGTCAGGATCACTGTGTGGAAGTGTGTGTATGTGTGTGTGTGTGTGTGTGTGTGTGTGTGTGTGTGTGTGTGTGTGTGTGTGTGTGTGTGTGTGTGTGTGTGTGTGTGTGTGTGTGTGTGTGTGTGTGTGTGTGTGTGAGTGTGTGTGTTTATGAGGGTATGAAAAGGTCAGGATGAAGATACATGAGATCACTGTCAGGTCATCAACCTGTTGCTGAGAGAGAGAGAGAGAGATAGGCAAGTGAGATGGGCATGTAGATCTGTTCATGTGTTTGAGAGTGTGTGTGTGTGTGTTTGTGTGTGTGTGTGTGTGTGTGTGTGTGTGTGTGTGTGTGTGTGTGTGTGTGTGTGTGTGTGTTTGTGTGCCTCTCCTTCTTTCCCTCCCTCCCTCCCTCTCTCTCTCTCTCTCCATTTGTGCATACTTAGTCTAGCTGAGGAGTGCGGAGGCCTGTGAGCTGCTTCAGAAGGATTTCTGTAAGATTTCCTGCTCCTTATTAAATTATAATCCCTCCCCTCCTTTCCCTCCTTTCCTCTCCTCCTCTCTCCAGTTTCCCTCTGCTCTCTGTCATTCTGCCAGCCAGCCAGCCTGCCTGTGTGTGTGTGTGTGTGTGTGTGTGTGTGTGTGTGTGTGTGTGTGTGTGTGTGTGTGTGTGTGTGTGTGTGTGTGTGTGTGTGTGTGTGTGTGTTTGCCAGCCAGCCTGGGAATGCGAAGGCGGATTACATCCCAGCCTACTACCCGCGTGAGTGTGTGTGTGTGTGTGTGTGTGTGTGTGTGTGTGTGTGTGTGTGTGTTTGTGTGAGTGCCCCTGTGTGTGTGTGTGTGTGTGTGTGTGTGTGTGTGTGTGTGTGTTTTGGCATTAGGGTGCGGGGGCACAGATTGGAGTGGCACACATCTGAACTGGGTCAAGCCTTAGACAGCAAACTCTGCAGTTCACGATCCAACATCCTCTTAGCCAGCTTGGCCTCCATCTCTCTCTCTTTTTGTTTCTCTCTCTCTCTCTCTCTCTCTTTCTCTCTTTCTCTCTCTTTCTCCATATCTCTCTCTCCCCTTGCTTTCATTTTCGCCCTCCTTCAGTTTCAACCAGAGATCGCTCCTTAAGCAATACTGTAAAGAATGTCAAAAGACATTTATATTTATTTATTTATATTTGTACATAGATTCATATTTATTCATTGAGCAGATACCCAAATATCCTAGTCAACACACAGCATAGTGCAGAAATCCATCTTTTTTTCCAATCAACACTTGAGCTCGTTGTTGCTAAGCACCAGCGTTGTTTCTCCATTTAGGATTCCTCCTGTCTAATCAGATTGATCCTGTCGCTCATGGGCTTGATATCCAATCATACCGATGAAATGTATTAGGAGTTGCGCTAGATACTGTAGATACTGTACTAGGAGTTGCGCTAGATGCACCTCAGGGATGCGTGCTCTCCCCACTGCTCTTCTCCCTCTACACCAACGACTGCACCTCAGGTGACCCGTCTGTTAAACTCCTTAAATTTGCAGACGACACATCAGTCATCGGCCTCATCCGTGATGATGATGAGTCTGCATATAGACAGGAGGTTGAACAGCTGGCCCTGTGGTGCGGTTGCAACAACCTAGAGCTCAACACGCACAGCACTGCCCCCCCTCACCATACTCAACAGTACTGTGTTGGCTGTTGAATCCTTCAAGTTCCTGGGATCCACAATCTCCCGAGACCTGAAGTGGGAACTCAACATCAACACCATCATCAAGAAGGCCCAGCAGAGGATGTACTTCCTGCGCCAGCTTAGGAAGTACAACCTGCCTCAGGAGCTGTTGATCCTTTTCTACACAGCGGTCATTGAGTCTGTTCTTTGCACATCCATCACTGTATGGTTTGGATCTGCAACCAAACTGGACAAGAACAGACTTCAACGGACTGTCAGGACTGCAGAAAGGATCATTGGTGCCAACATGCCCACCATTCAAGACCTGTTCACATCCAGAGTCAAGAAGCGGGCAGGAAAAATAACTGCAGACCCCTCTCACCCTGGACACAAGATGTTCCAACTCCTCCCCTCTGGTAGGCGCTACAGATCTCTGTTCGCCAAAACCTCCAGAAACAAAAACAGTTTCTTCCCTCTTGCTGTCTCTCTCCTGAACAGCTAATCCTTCTGTGGCACTGTAAAAAAAAATAACTCATTGTACAATTACCCCTGCAACCATATCTATTTATTCCACCCTTCCTATATAACCGTCATTCTCATACCATATTGTATTTTATTTATTCCTGCTCTTACTGGACTCTTCACTTTGCACTATTGTTTGTATATATTTTTTAAGACTTGTTGACCATTGCACTGTTGTATTGTATTGTTTTGCACTGCTGTATTGTTTTGCACTGTTGTATTGTTTTGTGTTGTGATGTATGTATATTTGTGTAATATGTGTAAGCACACCTGAGAGCCACTGCACCAAGACAAATTCCTAGTTTGTGCAAACTAACTTGGCCAATAAAAGCTGATTCTGATTCTGATTCTGATTCCGATAAAACTGTCTGCTTAATGAATCAGTGCTACCAGAGACCAGTTTGGTAACTCTGAAACACGAAAACCTGTGAAGAAAAGTGTGAGTTGGTATAGGCTATCAGCTGAGCAATGTGGGTCTACCAAAGTTCCTCTTTCTGACTCCTCTTTCAACCACCAGGTGTTCTCCTTTAGACCAACGCATGATCAATGCAGTGTGTTAGCCTAGCGCTGTGTGTGAGATTAGCTCTGTGTGTGTGTTAGTGTAGCACTGAACAAACATACACACACAGACTGTTTCCTTCTCTGCCTTTAGGTTCCAGCCGTCTCAGAGGCAATTGTTCTTTAGCCAACGTATACGGAATGCAGTGAGTTAGCATAGCGCTATTTGTTAACTTACAGAGGTGTGTTTGCTCCTCTTCTATACGGAATGCAGTGAGTTAGCTTAGCGCTATGTGTTAGCTTAGAGAGGTGTGTTTGCTTCTGCTCTCTCACTCTCTCTCCCACAGTTTCTATTCCTGCCTCTCTTTCAACCTGGGGCATTTTTGTTTAGTCAAGCTGTCAGGAATGCAGTGAGTTAGCATAGCGCTGTTTGTTAGCTGACCCGAGCATGTTTGTTCGGGGTCACCCGTGTCCTCCATGTGTGGATAAGCAAAATCACAGCGATGGACCAAAGACGCGAGGTGGTCTCACTGATGTCTTTTTGACCCAGCCAATTCTGGATCGGTACCAGCACAGATCTGTGTCATATCAGAGCCAGACGGGCACCGGATCAGAACCAAATTCACAGTCAGTGCCTATTCAAGTCAGCAATGTGTGTGTGTGTGTGTGTGTGTGTGTGTGTGTGTGTGTGTGAGTGTGTGTGTGTGTGTGTGTGTGTGTGTGTGTGTGTGTGTGTGTGTGTGTGTGTGTGTGTGTGGGTTTGTGTGTGATATGTGTGTGTGTGTGTGTGTGAGTGTGTGTGTGTTTGTGTGTGTGTGTGTGTGTGTGTGTATGTGTGTGTGTGTGTGTGTGTGAGTGTGTGTTTGTGTGTGTGTGTGTGAGTCTTAGCCAGAGGAGGGGAGAAGCGAGGCATCAGATTAGCTGTGAAAGCCAGTGGTTTTACTGGCCATACATTCACACCCGTCAGAGTTTCATCAGGAGAAGCACGACTGACAGGCCCCCTGTCCTGAAGTGTTTGTGAGTTTTACTAGAGTGTGTGTGTGTGTGTGTGTGTGTGTGTGTGTGTGTGTGTGTGTGTGGGGGGGGGGGGGGTGTGTGTGTGTCTGTTTGGGTGTGTGTGTATGTGTTTGTCTGTGTCTGTCTGTGTGGGTGTGTGTGTGTTTGGGTGTGTTTGGGTGTGTGTGTGTGTCTGTGTGTGTGTGTGTGTGTGTGTGTGTGTGTGTGTGTGTGTGTGTGTGTGTGTGTGTGTGTGTGTGTGTATACGTGTCTGTGAGTCTTAGCATAGTGAATGCTTCATTCAGGTTTATGGGCTAATTTACGGCACAAATTGGCAAGTTTGTCTTTGTCATCTGTCAGAGTTTGAAAGCCTCTCAGTCCAGGAATTTCTTTTGGGAAGAGCGTGTGTGTGTGTGAGTGTGTGTGTGTGCGCAGTGTTTTTGTATGTCTGTGTGCCTGTGCCAGTTTGTGTGTGTGTGTGTGTGTGTGTGTGTGTGTGTGTGTGTGTGTGTGTATCTATGTGTGTCTGTGTGCCTATGCCAGTATGTGTGTGTTTGTGTGTCTATGTGTGTGTGTTCCACGTCCACAGCCTCTGTGGCCTGATGTAAATGTCAGGGCTTCGTGTATGGTATGGTATACTCACTTCAGACGTAACCCAAGCTCTGCAGGTCTGTGAGGGCCTGCCTGGGTGGTGCTGGGGCGTAGGTATGCACTCAGGCTTCCCCCCTCCCTCCCCCCCCTTTCCCCTCAGTGTCCAGGGAGCTCACCTAAGCATGTAGGTCTCACTCCATTTCAGAAAGCCACCCAGGAGCTACGAGCCAACAAGCCATTCGTCATCCTTAAGACATGGCGCAGGGATCTGGGAGCCAAAGACACACACACACACACACACACACGCGCACACAGGCAGACAGGCCTACACACACACATACACATACAGACAGGCATTCACACACACACACACACACACACACACGCACAAAGAGAAGAGCGAGCCAAGCACTTTGCCAGCCAGAGGATGACTGGTGCTTGATCTTTCTCACACACGGGTTGCATTCTCCCTTCCCTTCCCTCTGCGCTTCCCTCCCTGACGTCTCTATCCATCTGTTGGGGGCACGCTCAGCCGCTCACCCGTCCATCCGTGTCATCTACAACACGTCGCCCATCTAATGGATCACGTCCTCTCGGACTGCATCTGTTTGCGGGCCGGCACCCAGGGACAGGAGAGCAGCCAGTGGCCGCCGCTGTTTTTAGTGCAAAGATTAGATATAGGCCAGAGAGGGAGGGCGGGTGAGAGGACAGAGGGAGGGAGAGGAGAGAAGTGGAGAGAAAGTGAGAAACAAGAAGGGAGAGAGAGAAAGAGAGAGAGATGTAAAAAAAAAAGACTTTGCACCATCAGTCTTTGGCAGCTCACAATCAAAGCATTCACACAAGCAATGTGC
>NC_137918.1:4884806-4962306 GCF_963457725.1 Sprattus sprattus
CTTTATTTCAATGTAATCTTACACAACAAGATACATATGCTCTCTCTCTCTCTCTCTCTCACACACACACACACATACACACACATATACATGTGGACTTTCCCTCTCTTTCACACACACAAACATAAACCTCTCCATCTCTCCAGTCCACCTGATGAGATATATTGAAATATTTCACATTTTGAAATATTTCTCTCACTCTCTCACACTCACACACACACACAAAACACACACACACACACACACACACACACACACACACACACACACACACACACACACACACACACACACACACACACACACACACACACACACACACACACACACACACACACACACACACACACACACTCACACACATCTCCCTCTTGTCACCACACAGAGTCTGATCATCAGCCCTCCTCCCCTCCTCCCTGGTCCACCTGATGACATCAGATCAGTGTAAATATTTGGCGTGTGTGTGTGTGAGTGTGTGTGTGTGGGTGATTCTGTGTGTGTGTGTGTGTGTGTGTGTGTGTGTGTGTATGTGTGTGTGTGTGTGTGTGTGTGTGTGTGTGTGTGTGTGTGTGTGTGTGTGTGTGTGTGTGTGTGTGTGTGCGTGTGTGTAATGTGAGGATGTGATTATCAGGCCTTCCTGCACTAAATTAAAGCAAACAGGGCCAGCTGTCAAGGGGGAACGGAGCAGTAGGTTAAATAAACCAATGAGGCCAGGAACGCACCCACTGCCTGACACACCCAAAGCCCACCACTGCCTGCCACACCCACAGCTCTCAGGCATCAGTCCCACAGCTCTCAGGCATCTCACCCACACCCACAGCTCTCAGACATCTCACCCTCAGCCACAGCTCTCCGGCAGCTCACCCTCACCCACAGCTCTCAGGCATCTCACCCTCACCCACAGCTCTCCGGCAGCTCACCCCTGCACCTCCAGCTCACTAGCGTCTCACCCTCACCCACAGCTCTCAGGCACCTCACCCTCACCCACAGCTCACCGGCATCTCACCCACACCCACAGGCATCTCACCCACAGCTCTCAGGCACCTCACCCTCACCCACAGCTCACCGGCATCTCACCCTCACCCACAGCTCTCCGGCAGCTCACCCCTGCACCTCCAGCTCACTAGCGTCTCACCCTCACCCACAGCTCTCAGGCATCTCACTCACAGCTCTCAGGCATCTCACCCTCACCCACAGCTCTCAGGCATCTCACCCTCACCCACAGCTCTCCGGCACCTCACCCTCACCCACAGCTCTCAGGCATCTCACCCTCACCCACAGCTCTCAGGCACCTCACCCTCACCCACAGCTCTCAGACATCTCACCCTCACCCACAGCTCTCCGGCACTTCACCCTCACCCACAGCTCTCAGGCATCTCACCCTCACCCACAGCTCTCAGGCATCTCACCCACACCCACAGCTCTCAGGCATCTCACCCTCACCCACAGCTCTCCGGCAGCTCACCCCTGCACCTCCAGCTCACTAGCGTCTCACCCTCACCCACACCCACAGGCATCTCACCCATAGCTCTCAGGCATCTCACCCACACCCACAGCTCTCAGGCATCTCACCCACACCCACAGCTCTCAGGCATCTCACCCACACCCACAGCTCTCAGGCATCTCACCCACACCCACAGCTCTCAGGCATCTCGCCCGCACCCAAAGCTCACCAGTGTCTCACCCTCACCCACAGCTCTCAGGCATCTCACCCACAGCTCTCAGGCATCTCACCCTCACCCACAGCTCACCAGTGTCTCGCCCGCACCCAAAGCTCACCAGTGTCTCACCCACACCCACAGCTCTCAGGCATCTCACCCACAGTTCACCGGCATCTCACCCGCACCCACAGGTCAACGGCATCATCAACTGCCTCTGGGTGTCAATCTTTCACCCCTTCCTCCACCTCCCATCCGTTTCTTCTGATTGACGTCTGGCAGTTAATGTAACTGACTGAATTTGACTTTTATTACCACTGCATCTTCCCTCCACTAATGGTCTAGTGAACAAGTAATGAGTGTGTGTGTGTGTTTGTGTGTGTGTGTGTGTGTGTGTGTGTGTGTGTGTGTGTGTGTGGTTACATTGCATCAGTGTCTGAATTGATTTCTCTCCCGAAAACCCACTTGTGTGTGTGAAGGCGGTGTCTGCCTTACCTGCACTGTATTTGGCTTTTTGACACCTGGCATCTGCGTACGGCGTCCTATACGGCCGTCTATCAGTCTTTTACACACCTGGGAAGGTTCAACAACACAGGCTGTCTGAAACCAACCAGAACCACCCTGCCTGCCTGCCTGCCTGCCTGACACACTGCTGGCCAGCCAAGGCCTCTCTTGGCTGTCTTCTGAACTCTTTTCCTGTCCGTGTTAGGGCAGGTATGAAAGATCACGTTGGTTTCCTAGCTGGCAGGGTTGGTTCGTGTGATGATGACCCCTTGACAGCTCGGCAGGGCGGTCAGAGTATCACTGTGTGTTGAGGTTTTGGCAGAGGGGTGTTGAGGAACTTGTTTTTTTATACATTTGATCCAACTGGGAAAGGAATACTGGCGTTTGTTAAGTCACCTGTTCATCTTGTGATTGATCTCTTTCCGCGGCGAAGCGGCTGCTTTCTCCTCACCCTGTCGTCGAATCACCCCAACCTAACCTTCCTCTCGGGTCGCGGGCCTCTGAGCACAAACCACAACCAGCAGCGCGCCCTGCCTGACTCTCATCAAAGAGAGGGTGAAGAGGGAGAAAGAAGAGGGGGAGAAAAGAAGAGAAAACAGCTGAAAGAGAGGAGGCGTGAGAGGGGTGCTGCTGCTGCAGGTGGCTCCACCTGATAGGCTGAGCAGAGCAGAGCACAGCAGAGCAGAGTTCACACAAGTCGCAGCCAGATGCTCTCCGGTTGCCCCCTGGCCCCGGACAAACACTCACAGACCGCGTGCTAATTAGAGTTTAATGAAGCGCTCCATCTTGAGAAACCTTAGAGGAAATGGGAAGACTCTCAGGTAGCGTGGCCCAGTTGAATAAACAGCAGTGTGACTGGCTTGAGCTCGCACAGATCTTTGTTATTTTCATTATGGAGACAAATATAGGCTTCTTTTCTTTTTTCCTGTTTTCTCTCTGTTCTTCTATTCTGTTCTCTTCTCTTACTCAAATTCCAATATGCTGGGTTGGAATGACAGGAATGGATCATTTAGGGCTAGACATTTATATACATGTATTATGGTTAGGGTTAGACATTTATATATTAGGGTTAGGCTCAGACATTTATGTATTAGGGTATTATCTTCTCCTTCTCCTCTTTTCTGTTCTCTTTTCCCTGCTCCCCTTGTCTTTGCTCCTCTCCCCCTCCCCTCGCTTCTCTCTTCTTCTGTTCTTTTTGTCATTCTGTTCTTTTCTCTCTCCTCCCTTCAAAAACAAATCGCCTTGTACTCCTCTCTCTCTCTCTCTGAATGTTATGTGCATTGATTTCCCTTTAATTACTAGTAAATTCAGTGAAACTCAAAAGTCTTTCTCTCTCTTAATTTGATTTCCCTTTAAATACAAGTAAATTAAGTCAAACTCGGAAGTCTCTCTCTCTCTCTCTCTTAATAAGATTTCCCTTTAATTACTAGTAAATGAAGTGATATTTAAAAGTCTCTCTCTCTCTCTCTCTCTCTGTCCAGCAGTGAGCTGAGGACCAGTGGAGGCCTATGACCATGCTGCTGGTGCCCGTCTGTGTGCTGCTGGCCCTGGGGGGCCGAGCCCTGGGCGGTGGCTACCCCCCTCCCATGCCCCAGATGAAATACATGCAACCTATGATGAAGGGGCCAGTGGGACCCCCCTTCCGCGAGGGCAAAGGCCAGTACCTGGGTAAGTACCTACCTGCCCAGATCTGTTTCCTGCTTCCTGTCCAGAGGACTAGGCCATGATCCTGGGGCCTGAGGGCAAGCCAGGGCGGGGTGAACCAGACGCAAAGGTACTAGTGGGCACTGTGCGTGTGGAGAGAATTACTGCCGCGGCGGACACACACACAGCATCTCGCTAGAGAGAACTTTGACATTGTCGAAAGCACAGCACACAGAAGTCGCTGAGTGGTTTGTTTACAGTGATACAGTTACATTTCCTTTCTGCCATTTTCATGTCAGTGAAGAGGTTTCTTACGTGGTGTTCATGGTGAGAGATGCATATCCAAACAGGAGGGGACAGCTAGACTGTGTCTTATGCATGGAATGGCAATGAGTAGTGTCTCTCCACATGGTATCTCCATGAAACACTGGGCCTGTCAGACAGATGTTAAACCCATCGGATACAGAATATGGAATCTCTTTTCCCATTCTAGGGTTCTAGCTAGTGTTCTGTGTGGAACATCGCTGAATGGGCTGTAAGATTCTTAGATCGCATTTTAAGAACATGTGCGTCGTGATGGTTGCCAGAATGGATCTATCCACACACGCTACTTGTCATCGGCTGCTGGATACTCTTTTATCCCGAGGGGACAAACATAAGGCTTGACTTCATATGGTTTAGGAATTCTTCACCATGATGTTTACAAGCCCTCTGTGTACATGTTTCTCCCATAAATGTATTCGTGCTACCATAACACAACATCCATTTGGCCCTATTTAGAGTTATGTTTGATGTCTACATGGTTAAAAGTCATACGCTCAATTTAAAATAAATGTTTTATGAGACATTTCGATGCGTGTATTATGTGCCCACATTGCATTGCTTTGTGCTGCTTCCCACTCTTGAAGGTTTTTAGTCTAATTTCTGAATGTAGATCCACATTGCACCACAGGGTGGCAGCAAAGTGCGCATGTCACCTCAGACTGCTTGACCCCAAAGGACAGAGACATTTGCACTTCAATCCCCTGGCAGTCTGAACTCTTTATAACCCAGTTGGGGAGAGGTGATATGAGTGTGTTGACAAGTATACATAGGATACATTTAGACAGTCCCTGGAAGTGGTCCTCAGGTATACAAAGACAGGCAGACAGACATGTTGTGTACAGCTGGCAGAGCCAACTACTAACACCAAAGTCATGGGTTATATCCCAATAGGAAGACACTCACTGATAGAAATACTCACCAAAACCAGACGGCTCCCCCTGTAGAGTGGAGGGAGAGGGACAGTCCAAAGTCTTTTTAACCAGGGTTTGAGTGAGGCAGACCCAGCACGGCCAAGCTGGGCGTGACCCTAACCTGTACTGAGAATGGCTTTGGACACATACGTCTGCTAAATGGATGAATGCAAATATAACGTAAATGGCAAACAGGCTGCGGGCCCGGATGGAGAGGAAGCACAGAGCACGGAGAATGCCTAATGAAGGAGAGGACTAGTTTATGGCCTCCTCACTCTCTAAAATATGACATAAACAGAGAGGGAGGAGGAGGAGGAGGAGGAGGAGGAGGAGGAGAAAGGAATGAATTGAGTATAATGATCTCCCACTGGTGCAGGAAGAGGAGGAGGCCCCACCAAAAACCCTGGTTATGGGGTTCCTTTCCCAAAAAGAACACACACACACACACACACACATGCATACATACAGACACACATGCACACACAAACACACACACATACATGCATATACACAGACACACATGCATATACACACACACAATTGCATATACACACACATCCACAGACACACACATTCATATACACACACACACACATGCACACACACACACCCACAGACAAACACACACATGCATATACAAACACACACGTGCAAATACACACACACACACACATATTCATATACACAAACACACATGCACACACACACACACAGACAAACACACACATGCATATACACACACACACACTCAGACAGACAGACACACACACACACACACACACACACACACACACACACACACACACACAGAGACATACAGACATACACACAAACACAGAGACAAACAGGCAGACACACAAACACACACGCAAATAAACGTCCATACTAAACGTGTGCTCTGTGGCGCTTTGGATAAAAGCATCTGTTAAATGAATACATGTAAATGTGATATATGAGATGCGGAGTGAATGAGGAGGAGGCGGAGGACGAGGAGGAAGAGGAAGAGGAGAGGGAAGGCATGAGAGGAATGGAATGATTCCCCTCTGGTGCAGATCATCATAGGCCCATATACCACGACACCAGCGCATGGAAAGACCGATAGAGAGAGAAAGAGAGAGAGACAAAAGGGAAGAACGGAAGAAATAATGAAAGAAACAAAGAAACAAAGAAACAAAGAAAGAGAAGAGATATTACATGAACATTATACCCCTGATATTCCCAGATTGGAGAAAGAGAGAAAGAGAGAGAGAGAGAGAGAGAGAGAGAGAGAGAGAGAGAGAGAGAGAGAGAGAGAGAGAGAGAGAGAGAGAGAGAGAGAGAGAGATGCCATTGGATCACAGTACACAGATGCTGTTGTAATGAGGAAGCCAGACCCGTGATGAACTTGCACACATTCCTCAGCTGTAACAGATAGAACGACTCTGTTCTCAGATGGGAGAAGTGAACACCTCACCCGTGATGGAACGACTCTTTTTACTATAGGTTCAGGAGAAGAACTCACCCATGCTAGAACAACTCACCCGTGATAAAACGACTCTTTTCACTATAAGTTCAGGAGAAGAACTCACTAGGTTCTCCATCTCTCTTCATCTCTCCCTCCATCTCTCCCTCTCAGGCCTCCATCTATCCCTCTTTGTCCTGCCTCCAACTCTCTTCTTCTCTCCCTGCATCTCTCCCTCTCAGGCCTCAAACTCTCCCTCTATCTCTGCCTCCTCTCTCCCTCCATCTCTCCCTCCTCTTTCCCTGTCAGGCCTCGGTCTCTACCTGTTTTCTGAGCCCCATGCTGGAGTGATTTGCGCAGTGGTGAGCTCGTTAGATGTACTCATTCAGTGCTTTTAGTGTCAGGACTGCAATTAGTGTCTTTAATTTCCCTATTTTGCACAAGAGTCAGCTTGAGTCTTTGGTTGTTTGCATGCGAAGCCTGAGCCCCTCTTCAGAGCATTGGTTATGCATTATAATAACCAGTCAAACATTTGTTATGCATTATAATAACCAGTCAAGCAGCTTTGCAGTCAGGCTGCTCCAGATCAGTACCAGACTGGATACAGTCCCATCACTCTACTAGCATCAACATCAGCCTGTGATCCACAGAGTGCCATGATTATACATCTCCAGCATGCCATCAGTGAATTATTCGCACTAACTATGATGTTTAGCCTCTGCCAGTTAGCACTAGCACAATCCTATTAGCATCGTGCACAGTCTGTCATGGGGTCGCCTAAGCCTTGGGAGCTGATGAGCCAAGCCTAGTGTGTCTTACCAGCCATGTTTGTTTCCCTTGTTTTTCTCCCTCCTCCCTCTCTCTCTCTCCCCCCCCTTCTCTCTCTCCCTCTCTCCATGCTTGTGGAATTGAGCGTAATTGTGAATGTGGTGGCTTCGCCTTTGACGCACGCCCCGAGCTTGGCATGTCAGCGTTGCACTGATAAAGCCTTGATTGCCCTCGGTTTGGGAAACCGCGTGAGCCATTCTCCTCTCCCCATCTGGTAGCTGTTACTCGTATTTTTGGAGTTGGTCAGCTTGTTTGTGTAATTGTGTGTGTGTGTGTGTGAGTGTGTATTTGTATCAATGGATGGGTGGGTATGTGTGTGTGTGTGTGTTTGTATCAATGGGTGGGTGGGATGTGTGTCTGGGTGTGTGTGTGGATAGATATGTTGTGTGTTTGTATGTGTGTGTGTGATGCCTTTTCAGTTAATGGTCATGAGAACTGCAGTGAACTTCTCTATCAGATTAAAAAGCTTGTGCTGAGAACATGCTGTAGTCTAATGTCAAGTTCACAGAGAATTTGGTGGTAAACAAATTTAAGATTTCTATGGGAAAACATTCCAAACAGACTTCTCCTTCAATTCAAGAGCAATGAGGAGAGAAAGACCAGGGACCATGGAAGCTGACTGTTCCCAACCATAGATTTATGTCATAACTGGTGTGATCACAGCCAGTGTTCACAGAGTGCTTCAGATGGGGCTCTTATATAAATACACATCTATTAATTCAGTTGTAAGTGTGAAAACATGTGTCAGATGTTGATACGCTCTGTAAAACTGCCATTGATGTGCATCTTCTGCCACCTAGTGGACCGTGTTAGTCAGCACATGTTCAACATCTGGCAGGCTGGCAGAGAAGGTGCTTTTCCGAGGTTTGTATTTTCTATTTGTAGGTCTGAATGGGTTGACCATTGAGGGAGACACAGAGAGGGATAGAGAGAGAGAGGAGTGTCAATAAATTGATTAGTGTGATTTTAATGGCAGCTTCAGAGAAATAGTACTCTGGCAACATTGGCTGTCTTTCTCCCACACATCCCATGCCAGCAATTGTGCTCATTACTATAGATTTTTGTAGCTAAACCATTGGCTTAATTTCCATAAACATATATGCGGTGGTTCTTCAGAAAGGAAATAGTGTTTGGATCTCTGGATTGTCAGTAAGAACTATCAGAGTCCTCTCAGTATCATTCCCTTCTATAGGGTTAACTGATGATGCCACTGGTATCCACACTGAACATCACATCTACGCACTGAGTAAGAAATAGACCCATCTATTTTTCTCAGCTGACCTGTTTCCTGGGCTCTGATTAACTGTGTATCGCACCATAGTGGCATATAATATATAAAATAACACATATGACATAATAAATATATAACATAACACATATGACATATCACCCACTCTTTCCCTCTCTCTCACTCATATTTTAGATGTAGCATCACATCTGTCATGCCCAGTGGTGTCAGAAGGTGTTTGACATTGGTGGGGGCCAAACATAATATGATGACCAAGATCTACTCGTGATATAGTGTAAACCCAGCCTAGAATTGCAACTTTCCAACATGACCGTGTTTGAAACAAAAAAATTCTAATTTGATGCAATCAAAAGTTCGTCAAATTGTTCTGCTCAGGAAACACAGGCATGAAAAAAGAAGCTACAGCTTTGTCCTTTTTTTGTCGCATACAGCAACCCCTTGAAAGCAGCAAATCCAACATTTTATGGTTGAGTCTAGAATGAAGAATTATATATTTTTTTTGTCGAAGTGAAAACGATTGGGGTAAAACATTTTTACCATGTGTTTAAACTCGCACTTTTCAAGCATTTAGGAACGAATGGACCTCATAAATGCATGGTGTCCAATTCATACAATAGTCAGTAAATGTTTCCTCAGATGGCTCAACCTACCCCTAATATTGGGGGGGGGACCCCATATTTTATTGTCTTTTTGAGTTGGGCACGCTGTTAAGGTTTCATTGTACACATCCTGAACTTGTGATGTACTTATGCATTGATCTTTCTCTGTCTCATATTCCATTGGCTATAGGTCATCTTAGGTAAAAAAAAGCAAAATCATTCTTTCTCTATCTCTCTCTCTCCATTACCTGCCATCTCGCCCTTTTTCCCTTTCACCCTACCTCTCTTTCTCTCTTCCTTTGTTAACTAGATCTATAACTGCATCTTTCCTTTCCTGTGGATGCCCTCTGGAACAATGTAGATCACAGCTCAACAGTGGCATCTTACAGAGGATCAGTATCAACCTTGATTTAAATGTGATAAACATAATACAAAAATAATAATAATAATCATATCTAAACCGTACAGAACAAGGTCCAGTGTTATGGGATAATGGACAACAGTTGTATAACAACAGAAAGGTCAGGAGATGCCCATCCAGGAAGTGCCCAGGGCGCCGTTCCAGGACTGAAGAGGTTGTGATGGTGGCAAAGGCAATTGTACTGGAAGAGACAAAAATAGTTTGTCAAGTCACATGACCTGATCTACGTATCCCTATAAGACCATGTCCTGCTCAAAGTATATTGATTTTTTTTTTGTATTCTTTCATAAGAGGGCATTTGACCTATATGTGCTTGCTTATTGGCAGGATGTAAGGTTCGGCAAAACACTTTGAGACAAAACCATGTTGTCAATGGCTTCATGTTATAGTAGTATATTTAAGCTTCTTGCTCCAATGCATTATTAGCTGAGCTGTTTCACAATCACTATTAAACAGCTTTGCAACTATGGCCAATATGTGAAAAAAAGCAATCTGATAAAACAGCAAACACCTTACTTACTAGAGTATCCTGTGCTGTGCTGTGCTGTGCTGTGCTGTGCTGTGCTGTGCTGTGCTGTGCTGTGCTGTGCTGTGCTGTGCTGTGCCATGCGCAGACATGCATGTCCCCTCCAGTACTCTGACCCATGGGTTCAGAGATAGGTTAGCTCACTGGATACTTCACTGACATACTTTCCACATGATTGACCCTGTTAGTGCAGTGCTATCCCTACGGTACAATGGCTCTCAGGCTACTCTTGGACAGCTACCATTATATGCAAAGGGTATCAGATCAGAAAAATAAATACAATTCTCTATCATTTTTTACAGAGGCTTATGTGCTAACAAAAAGAGAAGAGAGCAATCTATAACTTTACTTATAGTACTAGTGCAGGTTGTCGGAATAGGTCACATATAGTTGTACTGTTAGCATGGGAAGAGAGGGACAATTTAATGACAGGAAGTACAGTATATAACAATCGGCTGTAGGTACAGAGCTGTGCTGTGAAGAACTCCAGACACCTTGAAACATTTTAGCAACCGACACTTTCACTCAAGGGTTATAGCCCCATTCCATGTCCGAAGGTGCAGATTGAAAGTTGGTGTGAGACTGTGCTACTCGTAATGGAGGAGACACATGGTTCTGGGTTCTGGGTAAAAGTTGTAATCTTTCAAGGAAATTCCAAATATGAGCTTTCCTCAACTGCTGGTGAACAAGCCGTTGTCTTTGCTGTGATAACAGTTAAGCCCCTACCCAACACCACAAAAGTTACGAAATATTCTTGGATCTCTGTGAACTACACTACTGTTCAAAAGTTTGGGGTCACTTAGAAATGTCCTTATTTTCCATGAAAACATACATGAAATGAATTTAAATAGGAAACAATAATGAGATTATGATTTTTAATTGAAATAAAAATTGTCCTTCAAACTTTGTTTTCGTAAAATAATTCACCATTAGTTTTACTTCAAAAGAAAGGACATTTCCAAAAGACCCCAAACTTTTGAATGGCAGTGTATGTTGATGGTTGTCTCAATGGGCTCTATAGAACTTTAGTGCCACTCTTTCTTAAGTGATTTCATCTTAATGCACTAAGTAAGTGGCATTGATAACCTGCTACATACAATTCATGAACTTTTCTAAGAAATTTATAATATCTCTAGGGTTTTGTTTTGTGCTCTCTGCAGATTCGAGCAAATATTTCAAGGCATAAATATAAGTCAATGTTTCCTAACAATTTGCTGAAGGAGAGCTTCTTAGGTTATTGACATGTCTAGCTAACCTAGCTGGTGACGAGTTTCTTTCTTTTTTTCTTAAAATGGTGAAAATGAAGAGATGATATAAGTTTCATAATGGCAAAGCGAAACTGTTAGATCTTTATAATTATTCTTCGGTTTACAGGCAAATCTTTAAAGGCATCATTTTAGCCACGCTCTGTTGAAACCTTGCAGTCCTGTAGACATCATGAAATTAGGGATTTTACTGGGTGGAAGAGTACTTTTGTGAATTAACAATTACCTAAAGGATTATAAATGTACAATTGATACAATTGCACAATTTACAATTTTCCAAGGTGGATGAGCAGTAATCATATATGGCTCTTGTCTTCTCAACTGTGTCTTGCAGAGTTTCCACCCATGATGGATGTGAAAGGGGAACCAGGCCCTCAAGGAAAGCCTGGTCCAAGGGGACCAGCAGGACCTCCAGGACTACCAGGGAAACCAGGACTTGGTAAACCGGGTCTGAACGGTCAAACAGGCCCTCCCGGGCCTTCGGGATTCCCTGGCATTGGGAAGCCCGGGCTACCAGGGTTGCCAGGAAAGATGGGCCCAAAAGGAATGGGAGGAAACAATGGTGAGTCTGGCCCGCGTGGAGAGCCTGGTCTAAGGGGACTGCCAGGACAGCCTGGCCTCCCAGGGCCAGCAGGCCTGTCATTGAATGGAAAACCTGGACCTGTTGGAGGAAGGGGGGTCCCAGGGTCCAGGGGGGAGCCAGGGCCTAAAGGAGGCCGTGGAAATCCTGGAGATCGTGGACTAAAAGGGGAGAATGGTAATGGCAAGCCAGGTCTACCTGGTCCAAGGGGTCCTTCTGGCCTCCAAGGACTTCCTGGTGCCCCTGGAGCCCCAGGATTTGGAAAACCAGGACCCACTGGATTGCCTGGTCCAAGCGGACCAAAGGGTGATCAAGGACTTCCTGGCGACTCTGGCCTACCCGGAGAGGATGGTCTCCCTGGTGGTCCAGGGGTCCCAGGACCAAGTGGTTTAGGAAAGCCTGGTATTGATGGTTTGCCAGGGATGCCAGGTTCACTTGGGCCAAAGGGTGAGCCAGGCATGAGGGGTACCCCAGGGTTTCCAGGGTCACCTGGGTATGGTAAACCTGGTCTATCTGGGCTAAAGGGAGATAAGGGCCATGTTGGCTTAACAGGAGCCCCTGGAGAAAGAGGAGAACCAGGGTTAGATGGTCAACCTGGAGACAACGGTCCAGATGGACTGTCAGGGCCTCCAGGAATGCCAGGTCCTATGGGTCTGCCAGGGAAACCTGGCATGTCTGGTTTTAAAGGAGAAATTGGTCCCCAAGGTCCTCCAGGCCTTCCTGGACTTCGGGGAGATCAAGGTCCCACTGGCTTGTCTGGAAAGCCAGGTCCCACAGGTGATAAAGGTCTTCCCGGTCCCAATGGAGCCATTGGGAAACCAGGCCCCAAAGGCGAGGGTGGCCACATAGGGTTGCCTGGAAATCCAGGACTTACTGGCATACCGGGGCCAAAAGGCGAGTCTGGATTCACAGGAACCTCTGGCCCCCGAGGCCAGTCCGGCATTCCTGGCACCCAAGGCCCTCCTGGGCACATGGGACCGCAGGGAATTCCAGGAATTAAAGGAGATATGGGACAAACAGGGCCACAGGGACTGGGAAAGGTTGGTGAAAGGGGCTTACCTGGTCCTCAAGGCCCCCCAGGAAAACCAGGAAGTTTAGGACTTAAAGGTAACCCTGGACCCCCAGGTCCACCTGGGCCAGCTGGCCCTCCCGGTCCTGCTCAAAATGGCCAGACATCAGTTTCCGGATTGGGGGACAACATTGGAGGTGGTGAGGTTCCAGACGGAAAGCCTGCAAAGCCACAGCTAGGTGGTGCTGTGCTCTCTGCATCAATGGCCCCAGCATTCACTGCCATCCTCACCACTCCATTCCCTCCTTCCGCCATGCCAATCAAGTTTGACCGAACCCTGTACAACGGGCAGAATGCCTACAATCCTGCCACCGGCATGTTCACGAGCCCCGTGGCCGGGGTTTACTACTTCGCCTACCATGTGCACGTAAAGGGAACCAGCCTCTGGGTGGCACTGTACAAGAACAATGTGCCCGCCACGTACACCTACGACGAGTACAAGAAAGGCTACATGGACCAGGCCTCAGGGAGCGCAGTTCTGGAGCTCAAGCAGAACGACCAGGTGTGGCTCCAGATGCCGTCTGACCAGGCAAATGGGCTCTACTCCACGGAGTACATCCACTCGTCCTTTTCAGGGTTTCTGCTGTGCCCCACATAACCTCCTCTCCTCTTTCTTCCCACGCCCAACTCTCATCCCTCCCTTCCACCGCCCTGCGACCACACGAGGAGCACCTGTAACAACAACTACAGCGGCAGGAAAGCCAGACGACAGAAAGAGACTCGTATGAACGTGTGAAAGTTAGAGTTGAAAAGCAGGAGAAGGAGACTTCATGCTGTGTCTGTGTTTTGGCTCTTTCTTTCAAATGTCCACCTTTTTGTTTGTTTTTACTTTTAAATGTTGTCTTTATTTTCTATTTTCAGCCTACATGATAATAATTATTGTAATTGTTATGTTATTATTGTTATTATTATTATTATTATTATGTTGTTGTTATTGGTATTGATGTTGTTGTTTATTGGAATCAGACTATTAAGTGCGTTACTTTGCAATGTGTAAGAAGCCGTTAATAAGACTTACCCATGTGACTGCACATTTTGCCAAATGTTTTCTCAGTCCAAAAAGAGTTCCAAATCTCTGAAGACTCTGGGGTTTGGTTATGTTCCCCTAGCTGCAGTCACAATCCAGGTAATTCAGTGCCTTGGCCATTATATGATACATTTTCCTTATTTAAAGTTTCAGATCACACCCTAGTGCAGAAGCATCGTAAATGTGCATTACTACGCATACATATGCATTCAATAAAACAACCCCTCTTTGGAATAATGATTGATAGTTTTTATTGCCTTTTGTCACCCTTTTCAATCTGTCAAGTTTCTTTTTTCTGAGGGGCAGTATGGGTGCTAGTAGTTAAAAGAGAATATTGTGTGTCTTTTTTTTTGTTTTTGTTTTGTTGCTTTGTTTGTTTTCAGTCTGTGCGTTCGCAGTTCTCCATTGAGAGATACTTACCTAATTCTGTGACAACTGTGCAGAGAGCATTGTGCTAATACTGGAAGCTCAAGGCTTTGAATACTGATTATTACTTGATTACTGAAGACGTCAAGGCTGTGACCAACATTGGCTTGCTTTTTTTGTAACTTACAAACTCAAGCAGAAAGAGTCCTTAACAGTAGCTTACATTACAAAGCCACAGTTCCATATCTAAAAATCAAAACTTACATCACTTTCCAAATTTACAGATGTCTATGTCCTTCATTAAAACAATCTAATTTATTTGTTATTGACGTGGCAATTACAGAACAACCCTTCTATGTCTTTGATACTTGTTTTGACTACCGTTTTGTAGGGGTCCAACTTCCTGTTTTTATTCAGTGGGTTGGTTCCTTATTCCCTTCTGTTATACATTTGTGAAATTATAAACATGGCTATGAATATTTTTAAGCCTTGTGAACCATTTTGGAAGGATTTAAAGTATTTCATTTACTGACATTTACTATTGTTCATCTGGACTTGGGAGCAGTGACTGAACCATTGTGGACAAATGAGAAAACTAAAAGTCAGTGAAGTCAGAGTCCTATAAAACAGGTGCTACATCAGCTTTAGACAATTTGCTTTGTGAAAGATACAGATTTAGATAAGCAGAAATGAATATGAAATCAAAGGGTGGTTATCCTTTCCTTCACATAATACTGTGCTTGTGTTTTCGCTGAAGTGATTTCCCCCCATACACCACACACAAAGAATGCATAGGTATCTTTTCCTCCACAAGGTTACAAAAAATCTAATTTACGTTCATTGGAAAAGCACATAAGGACAGTAAGGACAAAGAAAATAAAGACTCCCTCAACCCTTAAAATGTTAAACATGATGTTTTTAAGAATGATGCCTAGATTTCTGTAGAACCTTTTGAATGCAGAAAACATGTCACCATTAAATCCACGATTATCAAAATGACTCTAAGCTGTGATGTAAAAAAAGTACGCATTTTTTGTTTAAAGGTTCTAAGAGTCAATCTTCCACCATAGCTCAAACCAAGAGCGGATGTTTGGTCATAAGTGTTCTTTTCAACCCAAAGTGAAGCATTCAAACACCTACTATTTAGAGTGGCCATGAATGCATAGCAATGCGCATACAGTGATTATGCAAGCAGAGCAGTGTCAGTGGCGTGATATTCAAGTGGTTCAGATATATGGTTAAACAGTAAAAACAGGGCTAGGAAAGTAATCAGTGATGAGAGTGTTGAGAAAGACTTAGAAGACATTGCATGCTTGTTGAGGAAGGAGAGGCTGGGAGGTGTATGTTACTGTGGATGTCACTTTAGCCAATGATTAAAAAGTATCTCAATGGTGAGCATGCTTATTCATGCTTTGTTCCCATAGCAGGCATCATCGGAATAGGTCACATTGGAAAGCAAAACATACGATGAATGAGTGACGTGCTAACGGGTTGGCCCCATAAGATAATACTAGAAATATAGTTTAACCATTAAAAAAAAAGTGCTTTTTTTTCTTCTCTTTCCCCGTCTGCTATATTTTCAATTGAAACACAGAATAAAAATATATTTTATGACTGAATTCCAATCCCTATTAGACACAATTTTAAACATTTTGTTGAAGGTGTCCGTCACACTGCTGAGAGAGGTGACACATCTTAACGTCAGTATTTATTGGCATTGATGCACTCTTTCACTGGCTTGCCATCTGCAGTTCTCCACTGTTAAGGAAAGGTTTGTATATTATCATGGATTTATTGTTTTTTTTTTATTATTATTATTTTATTGTCTTAATTTACAGACACTTGACTAACCTTGGATTTGATATTTTTCATAATTCCTGCTTTTGCTATTTCTGAGATGATTCTTTATTAGTATCATGCCATAAAAACACATCAGATGGGAATAAAATTGTATGTAGGATTCATTGTACTGTCTTCATACTTTAAATCGTTGAAAAATTTTAAAAAGCAAGAAATTAGCGTAGAAAGCCTTGCTTTGCTATTTAAGGGACATTGGTTTTAGAGCAGACATTGGTTTTAGAGCAGAGGTCATTACCATTTGCACATGAAGGTGTATTTATACATTTGAGATATCTTAACAAGAGTGTCTTAACTGACCACCCAAGCCCTATGTGTGTGGTTATCAGCAGCAATAGTAAATTACGAGGATTGAAATATGTTGTTAACATACTACCATTGTTTGTGAAGGATTGTCTTGGACAGATTTTCTTCCTTTTAATTTTTGTTTTGTTATGTACTACATATAATGTTATAGGGTTCTTTTTGTCTTGTACATGGCTATTGCATATGCTTCATGCGATAGGATATGGGTATAAAATGCACTCATTTTTGACTGAACTGTTTTTGTCTACTCATACAAAATCTACCATACTTGATTGTATTGACACCACATCAATAAATTCTTTCTTGTATTGATGTCTCTATCAGTGTCTTTCTTTATTCATTTCTTTTGATTAGAAATTGTCATCAAATGAAGAATTAAGTCGGGCAAGTGACATAACATCTTTTCAACAGCAGGGGGAGACAGTGGAATAACTTAATATTCATTGATTATGTGATTTTAAGATGGGATACCCACATTTTAAAACGATATACAATAAAATACAAAATATACCAAATATAATCTAAAATATATAAAGCTTATTATGTCTTATAATGTATTACACAACCTCACAGTACAATTTACAATGGTTTGGTTTGATTAGAGATCAAAGGCATAGGCCAGAACGTAACGTTTGAGTAGCTTACAGGACCATCTATGTATGCTTTATGTATTGTACTTCACCCCTATAGAGTTACAGGACTGGATTTAAACCACCTAACCATCCATTCATTTAAAATTAGAAGATCAGAGTGCCATGCCCTGCACATGCTCAGCCTAGGCAGCCAATTATATTTTACAGTTACTCAAGATGCTGTTTAGCATTTGAAGATGGCTATCTATAAATGCACAGCACCAAGCCATGCCGTGCCAGGCATGAATGGACATGAACTGAATGCAATGAATCACAGAAAAATACATTTCTGGGAAAAAAAGGAAAAAAAGAACAAAACAAAAACAAAACAGAGCACTGCATGGAGAGGCAGATGTTCATATGATCACTCAGAGCAAGGCCTGTCAGTAACTATGGTTGTGGACCCTTATGGAATGGACCCTCATATATTTTAGATAGACTACAAGAACCTTCCTGGGGGAAAAAAAAACACTCACATTATAGGTCATTGTAGTAATTCAAAACCTTGACATGATGACTGGAAATAAAGAAATGTCAAGGTCAAGGAGAGGTGGAACATGACTTCACAATACTGTGGACATTAGCCTTGGGAACACGACGAGCATAGGCTATCTGATTGACAGTAAGATGGATGGGCTATCAGCTTGGGCTTCTCTAGGTTTTTTGTAACATAGTCCTACTTTTTGGTGTTGTCTGTGAAGTTTGAGGTGACGACTGGTAGAGTTGTCGTTAATGTCTTGTCTTCTAGGCTGTTCATCAAGTAGCCACCTGCTTTTGTTATTGACCTTTCAGTGTAGACAGCGGGATACATCAGCACATACAGCGTGAGTCATTGATCTCATGGGGATTGATTGAGGAAAGGGACTTCTTCCGATTACCTCATCGCTTCACAGAGCATACATGGACAATTTTAGGAATGTCCAAACAGTAATTTGACACTATACATACTACAAAATGACGATCTCTACATTTACCTTTTTAACAGAATAATAAATGAATGATGTGATGACTAGTCTTGGTCCTTGTCCTTACGCCTACGGCAGCTAGTAAAACATCAGCCGACCTGTCAGCGGGTGTTGTGCGTAGCGATGACGCCATGGTGAGTAACTCCACCTTAACAATTCCGAAGAGAGCTCATTCTCGCAGCGAAGAAGAGAAAGAGAGACCTCCAAGCGGTTATTGCTCACCATCCACATTCTCCGGGATTGATACGGGATTTCAATGTTCAACCTGCTCTTTGTAAGTACCGTTATAGCCCAAAAATGTTAACGGATATTATAAGAAAACAATCAGGGGATGTTTTATGTATTTTAGAAAAGGAAGCTGGCGAACGAACAGCTATCTCGTTAGCTAGCTCTCTAACTAAATAGAACTCAACAAGAGTTGGAAGCTAGCGTGTGTGTATGTGGCAGCCATAAGCAGCTAGCCAGCGGTAGCTACTTCAGAAACTTGACCTCGATCTAATGTTTAAACTCAAGATGTATGTGAAAACGCTGGCATGATGTAGCGAAATTCATGTAGGTGAGATTCGGCCTAAACGTATAAGAGTTGTGCTGGTGTAGTTGATCTCCATAGCTTTCTTTGCTATTTAGCGGTTACCTGGCTAGCCTACTTGCTATTACTACCAAACTTAGCCAGGCGCTAGCTCTATGTCTTGGTTGATAGAAACGGCAATCCTTCAGCTACTACTATTGCTAAATCAATCAGTTGTCGATGTTTAAATGGCTTTGCCATTTCGCAGTTTGTTATTGTGCAACAGATTTTTTTTGTAACAGTAAAGAAGTGAATTTCTGGATTTCCACGGCAATCGTGTAACATTACCGAACTAACTAATGTGGCACAGGCTACTCACACTCGGCTATTGATTGAGCTAGCATGGAACGTGGAATGTTTCTCAGGAGAATGGATCAAGCTAGCTGGCTAGTTTATACCAGTTTTTGTCAGACTATCAGCTTACCAATTGACGACAAGACCGAACATTGTGGTCTTTCGAGGTGAAATGGACTTCGAAACGCTATCTAGTTGTCCTTACTAAACCTCACCACCTTATGACTGCCTAGCTGGTCATTTTGCTGTTGGTTCTCTACTGTATTTAGCTATTATCTTACTTAGGTGACAAAGGGACCTTTTATTTCTATAGTGTAGTAATAGGCTGAAATCAAACGGTAAACAGAGGGTGATATGCTGTTATAAATGTTAGTTAGCTGTTGGTCGATATACAGCTAGCTTGTGCAGTTGGTCTGTTCTCTCAATTGACAGGTCCTGAAGAAAACGCGCTCTTACTAAGCTCGACGTTATCACACATCTGAGAATGTCTGCCCTTATACATTAAGCTGGCGTCAATCTTCCTGTTTAAAATACTTAGTTTTGTTTTCAATTACTCCATAGGCATTGGGAGTCCGTCTTTAGTCTGGTGGGTAACACTTGTTTTGCATTGAGAGCTGCCTTTGTCACGTTTGCGTATGTTAGCGAGGTCACTCATTGTCTCAGCCGTTGTTATATCAGTGATTTAATGTTAGGCTGCCTCAGTCATCAAATCATTTTAGAGCGATGATTCATCGTGTAATTGGGGCTTAGTCGTTGCCCTTGTTAAGTTAATAGCGAGGTGAGGTGCTTTGTCAGGGCACTTTGAGATGCGGTTTATCAGTAGGGACAGAGCTGTATAGCTATCATAAAGCCACATTTGGATACTGACTTCAACAAGAGCCGATAGCAAAATAACTCAACCAGGACTGAAGCCAGTGTTGGCATTTAATTAGCCCGAGGCAGAATACAGATAGTTGCAATTTGAGACGCCGTTGCTCTTGTCTTACTAGCTCTTGTTCCTGTTCCTGTGTAAGCAGACATAAGAGAGGAAACGGCCGTAGCTACGTGGATTAGATATCTGCCGTTTTGTACACCGTGCAATCCAATACCAACTGGCACTGTGGTTGGCGCTTCACACACTTACCGGCGGAAGGAGAGAGAGGACGTGTCCGGACATGTTGTTGGTAAACTAAGGAACAGTGACAAACAATTTCAGAGTTGTGAGACCCTACATTGAACGCAGGTTCACGGTTGTGCACAAACACAATTCCATCAGGTGTTAAAGGCGGAAATTTGCTGTTGCTCTGTGATCAGTCACATTTGGGGAGAGAGCAACGTGGTTGACGTCATCGCCACTAATCGATGGACATTATGCAGGTTTTCTAAACATGAGTGTTGTGGAGTTTCTCAGACAACGAGGAAGTGAGGAAAGGGTACAGTTTACACTGCTTGTATCTGTCTGATTTTTCCAGGAGTATGTATTGTTGTTCTCAGTCATTGATGTAACAATACTCCCAATGGCAGGAGTAGCTCCACCATATAATTATGCATTCATGTATTTCTATGGTTATAGTGTCATCACACATTTTGAGATGCAAAAACACAGCAGAGATGATTCATTGCATATCCTATCTACTGAGAAAGGGAGTCCCCCTAAGGAAAGCAAAACTGTAGTAGAACTGGTTAATGGGCATTCTTGTGTCGTGCATTTAGAGTTATGAAGTTATGTGACCCATTTACCACGATATAGCAAAAGACAGCTTCCAGCTAGCTTCTTGAGCCACCATGCTAAATTACTTGACCGATTGACAGCAAAGGGCCTGTCAGGAGTGTACAGTCAAATTTTGATGGTCTCTCGACATGGTTTGCCTGTGACTACAAAAGGGGAAGTAAAACATTCTTCAGAACTCAAGGGGTGTGAAGACGGTAAAAACCATAACACTTGTCACCAGAAGCCTGTAGGTTTTTGCATTCGCCTTACATGAACATATTAATGTGTTGCTTTTTATTACTAATAGTTTTGAAACATAATTTACAAAGTTGTAATTCTAGCTTTGTAAAAGTTACAGCCCAGTAAAAGTTGTTCTGTAGTTTATAAAGACCTCTGTGGTATATGCAGTTCATTTCTGTTAGGCAGTTTTTCTTCTGCACTCTTGTTGAATGTGGAACTTTGAATAGGCCATGTTCCTGTTTGAGCACACATGATTACTCTCACTTTTACATCCCACAGCAGGAAGGCTAGGCTCTAGAGTGGTTAGATAGGCTTCTAGGTTGAGCTGTTGAGGGCTACTCAAGTAAAGGTTTTTCCTTTTTCTGTGATGGCGAGTTGTGTGACGTGGAATTTCTTTCACAGAGGGACAAGTATAGCAAGACTGTGTGTGTTTTGTTGTAATCCAAGTAGGTCACATCCACGGTGACCTGCTTTCTATCAAAGCCATTTCTCTTACACACACACACACACACACACACACACACACACAGCGCTTCCACGTGCTGGAAATAGACCTCGGCCCGGCCATGCGAGATCCCAGTTCCACCGTCCGCTCCACTGCTCTCCCGATGGTGCCGTGGTGTCCTTTCCCAGCATGCTCTGGGACACTTGTGGCAGACAGAAGCTCCTCAACGCGACTATCCACGACCGATTCCTCATGTCACACACACACACACACACACACACACACCGCATCTGCCAGGCTCACAGGCCTGCTGGGCTGTTATGGAGTATTTCGAGAATCACATTTAAATGTCCTGTGTGCTGAGTGTTTTCGAATGAAGCGGCAGCTCACTTGTGTGTGTGTGTTGTGTTTTGTATTGTTGCATATTTATTTTAAAGATATTCTCTCAGCTTTGGACATCTTAATTTTGAATGCTGAGAAATGTCTTGTGGCTATGGAGGTGAGGGTTGTGTCTGGTTAAGTCTTTGTCTTGCACACACACACACACACACACACACACTCACTCTCGTGTTCCGTTTCTCCCTGTCTTTTCCTTTGCGCTTCTCTTCTCACATAGTTTTGCGAGACCACAGCAGTGGGGTCATGGAGTTCCTCTGCTGGCGCATACTGAGTGTGTGTGTGTGAGAATCCCAGACGACTGCTGCAGTTATTTATTCTTCTTCTCTCGCTGGTGTGTCTTTGAAGGCTCTGCTTTTGGAAACCAGCTTGCCTCAGCCGCCACGCTGGCTTGCCCTGTGCTCTGTGTCCATGTCTTCTCTCTCTCTCTCTCTGTGTGTGTGTGTGTGTTTGTGTGTGTGCGTGTGCGTGCGTGCATTTCAACAGTCAGAGAGAGTGTGAATATCCTGTACTCCAGTCTCTTGAGTTTGCATGGCAGTGTGTGCAGCCTATTGTTATAATCGAACAGCCCCCGAAGGCTTGTTTAGCCTTCCTTCGCCTCTTGTCACGTCAGATTGGCTGTTGACTGTCAGCCTGTTTAGATTCTGGAGCCTTTGAGGAAGTGTGTAAACGACTGCAGTTTTTTAATTATTATTATATTGTTTGTTAATTAGTTTGTTTTTGGCTCGAGTGGAGAGGTCAGATCCACCCAGGTCTCTTCCCACTGTCTCTCAGCCTGCCTTTTTTAAATATTTATGGAGTCCCCACTGCTCCCCCCCACACCAGCCCTGCAGGAGACCCTGTCTGCCTGTGATGCTGATCACCGTGGCAACAGGGATTCCTTCGACCGACGAGCGGTCCCTCTCAGAGTGACATCTGCTTGGATCACAACACTGCCGGCAGGAGGTTGTAGCTGGGATGCTGTGCTCTGTTTAGACCAGAGTAGCACAGTGTGTGTGTGTGTGTGTGTGTGTGTGTGTGTGTTTAAGGGCATGATTGTTTTCACACTCGCATGGTTGCCTACAGGAAGCTCTGGTGAGACTGGCACCCACTTGCGCCTCTCGGAGGAAGTGGGTACGTTGAGACTGTGGCTATGTCCTCAGCTGCAGTTTGGGGCCTCTTGCTAGAATAACTAAAACAGCAACTCTTTTTTTCCTTTCTTTCTTTCTCTTTCTCTCTCTATCTGTCTTTCTGGATCTAATTGTCTCTTTCTTCCCCACTCCTTCACTACCGCTCTCTTCTCAAGGGAGAAGAGCTTATAAAATGGCTTGTTAAGTCGAGTGTACACGCACCCTGCAAACTGTGTTGTTGTTTTCATTAGGCTTGGCCTTAGACCGAGAGTCTTTAACGCAGGCTATTTCCTCAGTCCTCTGGGCCCTCTTTGACTGAGGAGTCGCATCATCTCCAGCTCTTCTGCTGAGAACCTTAAGTCCTATTTCCTCCACTACACACACACACATCATCCCTTCGAGCCCTGGGCCAACACTCACTGCTCTCTGCTCTCCTTTTTGCCAGTTTAGTTAAGGTTCATTTAGGTTATTGATTTATAAACATGTTCAGGGTCATGGAGGCTATTGATAAACAACCAGTTTAGACAGATGAGCAGTCTCTTCAACACACAAGACACAGGGGGAACCTACTTTACTACTTGAGTTTTGTTAAGCTTAATTTATGCATAAGGCTCAAAGGCAAAAATACTTAAACACGTAAAAAAACAAAGATTTTACCTTTTAATTGAAATAAACATATTCTCCCAGTTTTATTCTCATCAGTCTAATTAGTGTTACCGATGTTGCTCTGTATGAGGGAGGCTATCAGCTAAGTTGCTGTTGCAGGCGTTTTGAACAATAAACATCAAGTAAAATCGTTGAGCTTATTGGTATTCACATCAGTTTAATCAAACCTACTAATTAGTGTGTGTCTGTCTGTGTCTGTCTGTGCTGGAAATTATCTTTTTTCCACTTTGGCTAAATAGAATCCAACAGCCACCATTTTATAATTGCAATGTGTGTAACATTATTTGGTCACTCCCCCCCTTTTTTGGGTACAATATGGTATCAATAGATGACCATGATCTTTTGTCTGTTGAAAAACTACCCAAGTTTTGTGTCTGAACCACAGTGGGCATTTTCACATTACTCTCATCCTTAGCAAACACACAACCATCCATAGGGGTTCTCTTTAAATGGCTGTGCATGTGTGTATGTCTGTGCGGTTGCTTTGAGCCTGCTGCTGGTCTTACACACCTCAGCTACCTCTGCTAAATCACTTTTGTCACTGTATTTCGAAGGGGACCATTTAAAGTTTTCTACTGATGGCTATTATAAATGTTCCTGTGACAAACTCAAGGGCGTTAGCATCTTTTCTTTGACGCTTAAGATAGTAGCAGGGACTTTCACTTTCACTGGTGCCATTTCAGGCTCAAGTAGTAGCATTTAGCTCTGATGTCTAATCAGTTCATATCCGACCGAGACCGTTTCCATGACAAACCCTTAGTTTCACTTCTAGCGACAAGATCGATAAGATAGCTGTAGGTTCACTTTGAAGGTCACTTGAGACTAGACAAACATTTTATTTACATGCTGACTCATGAGAAACTACACAATTTTAGCAAGCTACTTCGTGTTAGCTAGCACGCTTTCAATGATGGTTACCTTCAAAATATGTTCAAGATGCCAGTGGCCTTTTAATATATTTGCAGTTTGTTACTACATACATTTGATTGTGGACTGGTGATGGTTTCTGTGGATGCCTGGCCTTGGTTGGTTCTGTGTGCTCGTAGCCTTGTCTTCCCTAAACACACACTCCATAAGCAGTGCCTTCCCTCACTCAATTAACTTCGCCACGAGGGACTCGATACGCATGCATGCCTTGAGACTCGGGATGGTGCCAGGTGCCAGTCCCTGGCCTCAGGTGAGTTGGCCTGGCATCGCCCTGGCAACCTGTGTCACCTGTCCGTCTGTCTGCAGACGCCTGACCTTCCAGAGGGCCCAAATTAGATCGGTTACGGGTGATTAGTGCCCCGTTAAGTAACCCAGTGTGTCTGTCTGCGTGTGTCGATCATCCCTGCCCCTCCCGGGTTTGCCCAGATGGTAATTGCTGACTTGCATGTTGTGGAGGGATGGGCATGTGACGCTGGTAGTGCTTACAGTGCTGTTGTTTACGCTGTTTATTTCTTGAGGTGTCTTTGTCTCTGTACGTCTTACTCACTTAGCCAAAGGAGCTTTATCGCCATGGCTACTCTACAGTATAGCCCAAGTGGTGGATAAACGGTGAGCGGTGAACAGACAAGGTGGCAGCCAAAGGCCTAGCCGTTGATATGGTGGCTATCCATAACATGTGTGTGTGTGTGTGTGTGTGAAAAACAAGAGTTTTTCACTCCCTCTCCCCATGGGTGTGACCCATCGACCTGCTGACCTTAACCCCCGTGGGCCAGGGCTATCGAGTGTGACCGTCATAGGCTGCCAGGGTCTGCTGTGTCACAACTGCAACAACTGCAACCGCGTCGATATGACATACACACGTCCAGCAGAGTCTTGCGGGGGCGTGCCAACCTCATCTCGTGTTCACGGTTCTCTCTCTCGCTCTCTCTCTCTCTCTCTCTCTCTCTGCCGTAGGCTGTGGCCCAAACGTGCGCTCCACACAAAGGCCCTAAGCTGAGAAGGCGATGATTTATCTGGGCTTAGTGTTCTGACCAAAAGTACAACCAGCGCTGAAAGCAGTTCAGCCGCTCAGTTAACTCTCCCAGTGAGAGGGCTGTGTTTGCCATGGTTACCCACGCGGCGACCATTGTTTGCTCATAATGAAATACAGAATTGCAAAAGTGGACCGGGTGGAACTTCTCGGGACCCCAGGGAAAATATGTAATCTGGTGTGTGTGTGTGAGAATGAAAGACTGTGTGGGTGTTGCCTCAGAATGTGCCGGAACAGGGAAGCCAACTGGTCAAAGATCAGAGCTCTTCTGTGGGTGAACATGTCCCAGTTCATGGTTTCAGTGTTCCATCTCGTGGAGAAAAATAATGTAGTTAGCGCGGTGTGAATATTCAAGCCAGGTGTCTCTGCCGCCAGCACTGAACCTCTGTTTTTATTTGGCATAAACCCGCTTTGAGGTCGGATGACTGTCATGTAACTTAAGTTCCTGATGTTGTCACATTGAAGCTCGGCCATACCGCGGGCAGAGTTGGACAGAGATGAATTGAGGCACGACATCCCGTGCCTGTCAGGTCCTGCTGTGTTTTGAATAATCCGACGTTTGACTTGCAAATGTGAAGGCAGGCGCTGATGGCAAGCAGGATTTTTGTGTTTGATCAGGCCTCCAGCAGACAGGTGCAATGGCTGCTTCTCTTCTTGGGTATGCCACCGCAGCTTCAGTTATCTGTTCCATGTAGCTCTTTGGCTGACTCTCCGCTGGACGGCTTGTGTGAGCTGACTCCGGGCGGGCTGGTGTTGGTGAAGGATTGTGTTGAAGTGTTCCGGCACATCTACCGTGTGTCCCTTTTCCATACTTCTGGAGTTAAAGTGTGTGTGTGTGTGTGTGTGTGTGTGTGTGTGTGTGTGTGTGTGTGTGTGAGAGTGAGACGCACAAGGGTGTATGTGTATGTTGCACGCACATGTGTGCGCAAGGCTGTGTGTGTAAAATGCACAAGGGTGTGTGTGGGTGTGTGTGTGTTCTATTAAGCTGCTTTGATCTTGGCAAGTACTATCGGCCACTGCTCGGTGGCTGACCTCGTATCTGTGATAACAGCATCATGGCGTGTTGGAAGCCACCCACACACACACACACACACACATACGCTCACACACACACACATACGCTCACACACACACACACACGACAGACACACGACAGACTATAGATCCACTGAACTATTTCTTAATTACCATTCAGAATTTTGTTTTGCTCTTGAAGACCTTTCTGCTGTAGTCTCGAAAGTGCAACTATTCGTATCAAGATGGCAGTTATTGTACAGGCCAACAGCATAGGCAGGTCTTGATTGATTAATTCATTGTTTGTTTGTTTATTTATAACTGAACCTTCTCTGAAGCATTGAGGCTTATTGTGAAATGAATTCAAACATCCTTGTACTTTTCAATAGGAAAAGTGTTTCAAGCATTGCTGTTTATTGGTAGTTTTGGTTATTGTGGTAGACGATTAGCAAGTTCTGCTATCTTATAATATTGCATAGCCTCTGCAGCTTATTCTGGGCATATATTGACTTGAAGAAGGCTTCAAGGAAGAAGGCTGGGATTAGGATTCATTGTTCTCACAAAGTTGCCAGAGGATTGTCTAATGAAGCTAAGTGAACGAGCGTGAGATCCATTTGGACTGCCCAGGTTGTGCCTGTTCATACCAAAACCAACATGTGGAGAACCTCGTCTGTCCCTGGTCAAAAGGTGGTTCGTGAAGCCTCCTCAAATTACATGGGTTATCCAGATCATACTGAGAATCGGCATGGGTAAAACCCTGGGCACTAGAACACTGGCAGAGCTATAGAGGGGTTGATGCTGTCCTTCTTTGTGTTGCTACGGCGATGACCCTGTATCCATGGAGGATGCATGTCAGAAGAATGCAGAAGAATGCAGCTCGCTTGATCACTCGTTTGGAAAAATATGAAGGAAAAAAAGGTCTAGAGGAAGAAAATGGCTCTGTAAAAAAAATGAGAGGAGTTAACACCCAGCTTTACCTGCCTCCAGGTGAAGGGCATGACCATACAACTTATACTACTGTCACCCTCTCAGGCACGACACTGCCACCGGGACATAACAACACACACACACACACACACACACTGTGCGACACTCATTACACACACTCACACTCTGTGTGACACTCATTATCTCACTGACTCACAGCAGAGTGTATTTGGGGGATTTGGGTCAAGCCTGGCTGACCACAGCCTGAAAAGGTCTGTTTGCTATTTGGCCACTGCTGGTTGGTTAGGCCACCCTGTTGCCAATCCCCCAACACACACACACACTGATACGTGCACACACACACACACACACACACACACACACACACACACACACACTGACGCTCACACACACACACATACTCACACTGATGCTCACACACACACACACACACACACACACACACACTCACACACACACACACACACTGACACACACACAAACACACACTTTCACACTCACACTCACACTCACACTGACATTGACACACACACACACACTGACCCACACACACACACACACACACACACACACACACACACACTGACGCACTCACACTGACACACACACACTTGCGCTGACCCCTGTGACCCCTGCCTCCCTATCTGTAACAAACACACACACACAAACACTCTTGCACTGACACCTGTGACTCCTGCCTCCCACTCTGTCGCTTGTTTGTTTGTTTTCATTCACAGTGGGACACCTCTATCTCCCTCACGCCAGCTCTCCCCTATCACATAACTGTGTGTGAGAGTGTGTGTCTTCTCTCTCTGGTTTCTCTCTTCTGTCTCTGCTCTCACTCTCTCTCCCCCGGCTCTCTCTCTTCTCCATCTCTCTGCCACTTTCACTCACTCACTCACTCACTCACACACACTCTCTCTCTCTCTCTCTGTCTCTCTGTCTCTCTCTCTCTCTTCCCAACAAGGTCTTTTCACAGAACTGCGCTTCTCTTCCCACGTCTCCTGACTTCCAAGGATCCCGTGCCTGTGGGCCACACAGTTTGAAGAAGTGTGTCTCTCTCTCTCTCTCTCTCGGCACTCTCTCTCTCTCGGCACTCTCTCTCTCTCTCTTCCAAAGATCCCGTGCCTGTGCGGGCACAGAGTTTGAATAAAAAAGAGAAAAAAAGAAAGCTTTCTCCTCTTTCCTCAAGCTCTCTGACTGATTAAAAGCCAAGCAGAGAAGTATACAAGCAGGACGAGTGAGGCCAACACTGGGTAATTGTGTGTGTGTGTGTGTGTGAGTGTGTGCTGGCCTTTGTGTAGTTAGTGATTAACCCAGAGATGGCATCCATCAACAGCAGGCCGACTACCCGCTCCCTCCTCTGGGCCTCAAAGCTCTCAGGCCTCCCAGTCCTTGATCCTGCCCGCTTGCGGACACACACACTCAGGCTCCCAGTCCTTGATCATGCCTGCTTGTGCTCACACACACTCAGACCTCCCAGTCCTTGATCATGCCTGCTTGTGCTCACACACTCTCAGGGCTCCCAGTCCGTGATCAACCGCGCTATTGCTATTTATAAGAATAATGAACGAATGAACAGTGCCTGTGTGTACTAACAACGCTGTCTTGGCAAACGATGCAATTCAATGCGTCATATGTTTTACACCCCTAGCGTTTGCGTGTGAGGAATGTTTACCCCGGGTAATAAAGTTCAGGTTTGGTGAACTTTAGCCTTCCCTGGAAGTTTCGGTCAGAGGAGAAGTATACCCGACCAATCAAGCAGGTAGAGCGCACCTGTTTGCCCACAGCGATGAGGGAAATACAGAAGTGGTGGTTTTCATTGATGTTGGTGTGTGCTCTGGGTTCTCATGCGTGCCAATATGCTTTTAACCCTGGTCTCGCTCCAGAGAGAGAGGGTAAAGAAGTACTTGGATCTGGCCTGCAGGAATGTGACACTCTCTCACACACACACACACACACACACACAGACACACACAGACACACCCACCCCTTATAAACAATTGCCTCTACATCTGTATGCAAATCTGGTGTTTGTGACCACACTCACTTACTTGGAAGAGCCTGTTTGTGTTCAGGTGGCATTCTGAGATGTCCCAACTTGTCTTTTCATTCTTTCACGCTGTATGTGTAATGTGTATGTGTGTGTGTGTGTGTGACAAAGATAAGGGAGAGTGAATGCGACTTCCTCGTAGTGTTTGCTTAGTGTAAGAGACTTGAGCAGCTGTGACTCGCTGGTGTTATCTGGTGTGTGTGTGTGTGTGTGTGTGTGTGTGTGCGCGCTCGCTATTGCTGTGGTCCTCTGGTGTCACCTCTGTGTAACCGTGCTAGTTTAACACCTGGTGATTCGCCCCTCTCGGCCTGACTGCCACTGGTGTCATGGCAACTCACCCCTGCTCCTCTTCAGAGAGGGACTTCTGTACAACAAGCACAGCCCAATTATCAGCTGCAGTCCGCATGCCGTGATAACCGGTCGGAACGTCCTCTTTTCAATTTAAGGAGAACACACTCACACAAAGAGAACGTTTGAGAGCAGGTGTCATGATGACCTCAGGCCACGTGAACCATAGCTGAAAGACTTCAGTCTCTGGAAACACACACACACACACACACAGACACACCACTCTTATCGCTGACCTCCCTCGTCCCACCCTGTGTGTGTGTGTGTGTGTGTGTGTGTGTGTCTGCTTAGTCCACTGTTGGCATGAAAGGTGACACTCTGTTGAATTAACTCTTTAACTAAGGTGTGTGCACATACGTGCCTTGGGCACATACCCTGAGATGTAAACACAAACGTTTGTCGTGAAGAAAGAATCTCTTTCTTGGCAAAAGGTCGTCCTATTCAGATGAGATCATGAGTAGATCATGTGCAGCTATTGGTGAGAATACCTTACACACACACACATACACACACACACACACACAAACATTAATTCAACACAAGTCCTGTCTCAAGGGGACCCCTGGGAAGAAAGTAAAGGTTGAGAAAGATACATGTGTATCATCCTGTGTTTGTGTGTGTGTGTGTGTGTGTGTGTGTATGCGATGGGTCTTTGAGAACTCAAAGAGCAACTCCAGCAAGTGTGTGGGTGGGTGTTTGTCATGCTTGAAGGGTGCGGTGTTAACTGCAGGCTGAGAGAAACCATGGGGGAAGTTTCTGTGTGTTTGTGTGTGTGTTAATGCTGGGTCTATGGGGTTTTGAGTGTATAGGTTGTGGGTTTGTATGCCAGTAAGTGTGTTAGGAGGTAGAGGCATGTGAACAGTATTGTTTGTCAATATTATTATGGGGGTGTGTGTGTGTGTGTGGGTACAGTTTCATTATTGCAGGTAAGTGTGTAATTTAAGTGGGTCAGAAGGCGGAGTCTTAGAGTTCATGGCTGCCAGTCATTTAGTCCGTTGTGTGTGTGTGTGTGTGTGTGTGTGGTGTTTGTGGTGTGTGTGTCTGCGTGCGTGTGTGTGCTGTGGAGAAGGCGGGTGGGAATGCTTCAGCCTTATCCTGCTCTACCTAACCCCAAGAGCAAGGCTGCAAGGCCTGAGAGAGAGAGAGAGAGAGAGAGAGAGACACACAGAGAGATGGTGGGAGAGGAGAGAGAGCAAGCAATATGGAAAGAAATGGGGAGGGAGAGGAAAAAGAAGAATGACTATGGAGAAGAAAGGAAGGAGTGGGAGTTGGGGAGAGTTAGGGATCCTTTAATCCTGACGGGTCAGGCCGCCCACGATCCAGTACACTGAGGTCTCGGTCAAGAAGCCCTCGAACACCCACATCTGTGTCTGTGTCTGTATGTGTCTCTGTGTCACTGTCTGTGTCACTGTCTGTGTCACTGTCTGTGTCACTGTCTGTGTCACTGTCTCTGTGTCTGTGTCTTTGTCTGTCTCTGATCGTGTCTCTATGTCTGTGTTTCTGTTTCTGTCTGTTTGTCTGTCTGTGTCTGTCTTTCTGTGTCTCTGTATGTGTCTTACATTCAGACTCACACACACAGATAGAGAGAAAGCAGGGGGCCTCTCTTTGGGTCTGGCTCTGCGTCTGCACCTGTTCCTGAGTGTGCTGAGCCCTGATGCAGACTCCTCACCCCCACTGCCAGTAACAGCTTACACAGGCAGTTTGACGTAGGTGTGGATGTGTGTCTCTCTCTCACTCACTCACTCACTCACACACACACACATTAGACTTTACCTGTGTGTGTGTGTGTGTGTGAGCCAAAGACTGTGTGTGTGTGTGGTTATGTCTACATGTTGCACCTGCTGCGCTAGTGTCCTTGCAATTCTTTGTATTTTAGAATGATTCCTGTCCTCCATAGATCTTTCTTACCCGTGTGTGTGTGTGTGTGTGTGTGTGTGTGTGTGTGCGAAAGAAAAAAAAGTGATCTCTTAGTGGAATTGGTCCAAGGGTCACAGAAGCAAAAGTAGCCTGTAGGAACCGGTAAGGTAACCTGGACTTTTCTAGTTTCATTATAGCGGTAGTCCTAAGTAAATGAATGACCATAGCCCTTGTGTGTATACCGCCCATGGTAGTGTAGTTGTTACATGTGTGTGTAATAGGCCGTGATTGCTGTGTGTGTAGCTGTACGCACAGTGTATGAGCCTGTTTAATTGGTCAAGATGGCTGTAGAGTATGTGTTTGTCTGTTGGGTCATGGTGACCTTGGGTGGTGTGTGTCAAGGGTAGTCGTTGTGTTTGTGTGTTTATAAAAGGTTGTGTTGACAGTAGCACAAAATGCTTCATGCTAGCCATAGCCGTGTGTGTGTGTGTGTGTGTGTGTGTGTGTGTGTGTGTGTGTGTGGGAGGGGGGGGGATGTGTTGGTCATGATTTCCATATTCCAGTAGTTACTTATTAGCTGTATTGTCAATCAAGGTCAAAGACACTGCATTGATCCGCGAATCCTGTCAAGGAAAACCACCTGATTTGTTATTGTAGTTATCTTTACGAGTGTACTTTTAATTTCCTACACACACACACACACACACACACACACTTCCTCCTGTCCTTGTTAAGAGGACTGTAATCTGATAGGTGGGATGCTAAAAGTTACTTCCCCATTCACAGTGCAAATGGTCTTCCGCTTCTGGTGACCTGCCCATACCTTGCACTACACTCATGTGGCCACACACACACACACACACACACACAAAGATGGGAAAGATTAGCAGAAGTTAGTGTGTATGTAACAAAGAGTTATGTGAGTATAAAAAGCAAGAGTGTGTGCCTGTGTCACTTCCATTGAGAAAACGTGTGTGTGTGTGTGTGTGTGTGTGTGTGTGTGTGTGTGTGAGTGTGTGCGCGCAAAATATGCTGAGTTGTGACTTGGCAGTGAGTGCTCCAGGCTCTATCATCTGTTTGAGTTTGTGTTTCCCCTTCCCACATGTGGTTCTCAGATACGCACATTATCAACCTGATAAGAAGTGCCCAGGACACAGCCTGCACGAGACACAGATACGGAGTGTGAGTGAGCACGAGAGAGAGATAGGCGGAGAAAGGGAAAGACAGTGACTGGGCATGGAAAGAATGAAAGCTTGTTATTATCTGTGTGTGTGTGTGTGTGTGTGTGTGTGTGTGTGTGTGTGTGTGCGTGCGAAAGAGAAAGAGAGAAGTTCCTGACCCATCACCCAAACAACATCACACCCACTCTCTCAGCCCAGCTGGTGTGTGAGAGTGTTCTGTGACTCAGTAAGAGAAGAGCTGTGTGTGTGTGTGTGTGCCCACTTTGTGGAGAGTTGAATACAATTACAAATTTTCTTTGCCAAAAGTTCTGGGATGCCCCCTCCAACCTCCCCTACCCCCATCCTTGGTCGGTGTCTTTTGAAGACGTTGCTGCAGTAGACCAGCTGTACTGGTTCTCACAGGTCCTTGAGGTCACCTGTTGTGTGTGTCGGCTCTCTGTGGTGGAACACAGTCTTGCTTTAACGCTGGGCACGGGAGCACACACACCTGGACGCTACAACCTGACACACTATGTGGCCAGGGTGGGCATATGGCAATACTGTTCAATAATCACTGGGAAGTATTCGACTATTCTTTGAAAAGTTCCGTTTGTTCATTTAGGGAAGTCTTTTAACCGAAAGACTTCCCTAAATGAACAAACTGTCTCACAGCCGCTGAATGAGTAGCGCCCCCTGCTGGAATAACACACTGTTTATTATTCATGAGGAAACGTATCGTTCTTCGTTAGCAAGTAGTTGCATAAACTATTCGATTTTTATTTTAACGGCTCTTGAATATTCTAAAACTCATGACCTATCCTAACAACGCGGGGTCTTGCTTAGAGAAGTTCTTGAAGGGAACAGACTAGGGCTGTAACGATATTGGATCGAACCGAGAAATCGCGACACACAATCGTGTTGTTGCGCAAAATTTACTCAGTGCAGTTCATGCTCCCAAAGGTTGCGCGTGTTGTCATGAGCCTGCCATTTGCTTGGCAGATAGAAAGCTGTTTCCCTAACAGAAAGTCTGAAGCTTGAAGTTCTTTTCAAACCTTTGCTTGGGTAGCACTGCTAAACTGAGCAGACATGCAGACTACATTTTAGTAATCTCATCACGTAACATTCGTTTTCTAAAAACAATCACATAGTATTGCATGTTTTACTGTGGTAGAAAATACGTTAGCTTAATGCTAACGTATATGGGAAATCCTATAGAGACCGCGCTAGGTATTAGCATCAATTAATTCACGTTAATGTTTTTGTATGAGCCTGACATTTGCTCTGCAGATAGATAACAGGTTCCGAAGTTTGTTGAATGTTTTTCAACAGCATTGCTTTGAGTAATAAAAACCTCAATATTTGGTTTTAAATTGTTTCTTCATTTTTTTTATAGCTCATACTTATTGTAATGTGAATTAGAAAATATATTTTAAAAATCGCGAGGTAAAAAATAAAAATAATAATAATATCGTGGGGTGTATCGAACCGTGGGTCAAGAATCGTGATACGAATCGAATCGTGAGGTAGGTGTATCGTTACAGCCCTAGAACAGACAGAATGGACATCTAGTTTTTTGAGAGTTCATAGCCACAGAGCACTAAAAATATATCTGCCTTATGTGAACAGGGTGCATATCAAGATTACTCTCACTGTTAAAGGTCTTTCGATGGTTTGGGCGGAAGTGTGTATATATACACACACACACACACACACACACACAAAAAGTCACACCAGTGCCTTATTCGCTCTGTGTGTTTGTGAGTGTGAGAATAAGTTGGGTTGTGTGTTTGTAGGTGTGTGTAAGAGTATTGGTTGGGGCATGTATGCATGTGTGTGTATAGGAGAGGGCAGTCAGCAGGTGCTGTGACTCAGCCAGTGTCTTAGTGAGTCATCACTAATCTGGTGGATTTGTTCAAGCTCACCGCTGTGCATCATGTCTCCAGGGAATTCCAAAATATACCAACCCTGTGTATGTTTAATTGTGTCCTGTGTGTGTGTTTGTGTGTGTGTTTGTGTGTGTTTACTTGTGTCCTGAATCTCCATGGAAGTAGCATAGTTCTGTAGTACTCCCGTGTGTGTGTGTGTGTGTGTGTTTGTGTTTGGGTGTGTGTTGGTGTGTTTACTTGTGTCCTGAATAGGGATGCAAATTATCGATTAATTCATTAATCATTAGTTGATAATCTTATCGATCGACTTTCGATTAATTGATAAGCGGCGTTTTTCACCTGAGTTTCAGTGCTTCAATAGGGCCTTTAAAAATAGGCCCTATTATTATTATATTACATTACATTATGATAATTATATTATATTCTATTATACATTCCTCAAGTAATTATGCATTAGGAAAAGAAAGCAGAAAAGTTTTTTTATGGTATAACAAAATCCATTCATTAATTTAAGAAAAGAAATAAATTATGGACTGGCTCAGTTCTTGCATTTGAAACAGACATAAAACAAAAAAGAATAGAAGAAATTTAATAGAGCCAAACAGAATATTATTGAGCCTATAGATTATGAAGAAACTGCATCTAGGCCAGTGGTTCTCAACCTTTTTTCAGTATTGTACCCCCTGTGAAATATTTTTTCAGCCAAGTACCCCCTAACCAGCGCAAAGCATTTTTGATTGAAAAAAATGTTATACACAGCGCTATGCCATCATTGTCTGATTTATTAAACTGTCAGCACTGAAGATTGAACATTGAATATTGTTGTATTGAACTGAGTGCGTTTGCAATTACATTTTAGTAAGAAACTTGTGCTTGTGCTTCGCTGAAAATCTTTGTCAGTCTTAGTGGCAAGGAGGCAACTGCTGTGATCAAGCTCTTCTCCAGGCACAGTCTGTTTCTCTGCTTTGTTTTGATCACAGTCATTGCAGAGGAGGAGACCTCACATAAATATGTGGAGGCATCTGTAGCTGCTCCAAAGCTTTCTCTCCCAGGTCAGGGTGCTCCTGCTTCACACACATCCAAAACTGTGTGAGTGTGGATGTGGCAAACTTCATCTGGAGGTCACGGTCAGATGACACTTCCATGAGTGTTTCCTGATTAGTGACAGAGCTTCTACATGCTTCGGACAAGAGAAATGGGTTTTTCACCCAATCCAGCTGTGTAGATTTCTCCTCCATGTCAGGAAAGTAGGACATTGAAAATTAAAAAATGTAATCAAATTGGTCTAATGTCCCACGATGACCAACTGGACTGGAGCTCTGTCCACATCCTCACTAGAGAGAAAATCATCCATCTGCACCAAAGCAGGTAAAAATCCCCCTGTGCAGAGGCTCTTCTCCACAGCTCTGGGCCCAGTTCCCCGAACGCTAAAAAGGACTTGAAATCGGTCGTAAGAGGGATATTGCAGAGCGGTTTCCCGACGCCGCACTTACGGCAATGATGAGTCTATGATGTCGCCAAAATCCACGTAGGCCGTTAAGATACGTCGTTATCGGGAAACTAGCTGCTTTCTTCAGGAAGCCTCCCACCTTGTCATACAGGTTTAAAATGCTGATGTCCTTTCCCTGCAGACATATTCAGTTCGTTCAGTTTGCTGAATATATCTGCCAGATAGCACATATTTGCAAGCCAGTCTGTGTGGCATTGGGGGATCTGTGCTCAATCAGAAAGGTCTGTACTTCAGATCGTAATTCCAACAGCCGTTTGAGTATTCTCCCTCGAGAGAGCCAACGCACTTCTGTGTGCAGCAGCAGTTGTGTGTGTTCAGCTCCCATGTTTTTGCGAAAAAAATCGCGCTTATTATACAGTTACTTGCCAAAACGATTGAAGACATTCCTCCAGAATACCTCTTTTGAATGAGTTTGTTGCCATTTCGTGATTTCCGCTAAGAAAACGCACGCAAATGCTGAGCAATCCACCTTCTGACTTCAAGTTTCAATGACCTTCCGTTACGTTAACTATGTTAACTACGTTACTTGCGGAATGATATGCAAGGTGAATTAGAAGCAAAAAACCCGTTGCCAATGACAGCGGTGATAAACTTTCCGCAGCAGTTAATATCTAGGAATTACAAACCTGCGAACGCAGACATTTAACCCACATATGGCCCACACAAATCAACGTAGATTTTGGGACATTCTGAAGAGCCGTATAATAAGTATTTTTAAATGATTTTTGAATGGAGGCTTATTTTAAATATATCTTTTTAAAAATCTCAAGTACCCCCTGGACTACCTTCACGTACCCCCAGGGGTACGCGGACCCCCGGTTGAGAACCACTGATCTAGGCTATTACAAGCTAAATAGCCAACACAACTCTCTGAAGTTTAACTCGCGCTCACGGTAGTGAGGGATAGAGTAACTTTACATTCTGAATGACAAGCCATCAGGCAAAGGTAAGCTAGCCCGCTAACGAGCTAGGTATCTAATCATTAAGCCTGAGTGAGCTAGTCCGCTATCAAGCTAAATAGCCAACTCAACTCTTACTTACTTACTTACTCTCATGAGCCAAACTCGCGGGCACACGTTAGCGTGGGAGTAGACAGAGATATTCACATTCATAGCAAGGTGAGCTAGCCCGCTAACGAGCTAGGTAGCTAACTCTATGAAGTCTCAGTGAGCTAGCCCGCTAACGAGCTATTAGCTAACCTGAGTTTTAAGACTATAAGCCATAACTCGCGGCAGTAAGCGAGAGAAGGTATAATACAGTGTAGCTGTGATTTTTAGGTTGACCAGGTGAACTGGTGGTGCCATGCAGGACAGAAGCATGCACGGTGTTCAAATGGTAACTGAGTGAGCTAGTGGAACTATTGTATTTCAATACCGCATTACACAGAGAACATTTGTTTTCAACCGGTCTCTCGCGCTAGCGCCCTCTAGCGATTAATCGTGATTAATACATTTTGATCGAGCAACCTCTTAATCGACAATTAATCTAAAGTCGATTAATCATTTGCATCCCTAGTCCTGAATCTTCATGGCTCTGTAGTACTGCTTTGTTTGTTTGTGTGTGTGTGTGTGTGTGTGTGTGTGTGTGTGTGTGTGTGTGTGTGTTGGTGTGTTCACTTATCACGAATCTCCATGGAAGAAGCATAGTTATGGTGTGCGTGCGTGCGTCTATTTACTTGTGTCACAAATCTCCATGGAAGTAGCATAGCTCTGTGGCACTGCTTTGTGAAATGTTATCTACGGTGTAGGTGCCACTTTTAATACACACGCTTGACTGGAAGTTTCCAGACGCTTAAATTAGTAACAATGGATTAGAATACGATTCTGTCAGAGTCGGCATGGAAATGGGCAGTACACACGCACTCACACACTTTCTCTCTCTCAAACACACACTCTCACTTTAACTCACACACACACAGGTGTGTTGGGACAGGCTCTCAAACGGCAGATGTTTTGATCTTCCCCTTGCTATTGATTAGTAGATTGTTTCCTTGGAGAATGAATGCAGGCTGATGGCCGACATCTGTGAATTCTGTTGAATCTTATCGTGTGTGTGTGTGTGTGTGTGTGTGTGTGTGAGAAAGTGAATAAGAGATAAATACAGACTGAGATTTGTGTGTTATGCATGAAGTCCTAGCCCTGGTGGCCATGGCCAACTCCGAGCAGTGGTAGTTGAGTGCACCAAGATGATGGGGTTGCTTTGAAGAGTGTCTCTGTGTGTGGCTCCGCTCGGGTTAGTGCTTGGCACGTTAAGAGGAGACCCGTGGGAGTGTGAGCCTTTGAAGTGGTGCTTACCCCATAATCCTTACCTTGTGACAGTCCTACACAGGGCACAGAGTGGACACACACTCTCACTCACTTTCCTTCTTCATCCTCTGTGTTTCCAAACCAGACACCACTTTCTTCTTCTTTACGTCTCCGCTCTCCTGTGCTGGCCATTTTGGTGTTCTCTATTTCTTCCCTGTGACTGTGCCCTCTAGGCTGGATGTGCGCATGACATCAAGGAGCTGCCCCCCGTGCTTTTGTGGCTAGCTGCTATGTATAGTAGCCTAGTCGCTATGGCTAGGTGTTTATGCTCGAGGAGCCTAGTCGCTATGGCTATGTTTTTATGCTATAGTAGCCTAGTCGCTATGACTAAGTGTTTATGCTCTAGTCTAGTAGCCTAGTTGCCATGGCTATGTGTTTATTATGCTCTAGGAGCCTTTTCGCTATGGCTATGTTTTAATGCTATAGTAGCCTTGTCGCTATTGCTGGATATCATGCTGTAGTGGCTTAGATGATATGGCTGATATTTATTTTAAAGGATGTCTGATTAATGCCTGCCCACTGTGGGTTAGTCTGACATGGGAGACAGTTAAAGATAAATAGCGCCAGGATTAAACTGCACACACACACACACACACACACACACACACACACACACACACACAGACGCTCACTCACTCACTGACGCTTACTCACTCACGTAATGAGCAGACAGTCACTGTCTGAGTTTGGCCCCAGTGGGCCAATCTGTCGCCTGGGTGAGAGGAAGCATTCTGTCGGCTTGCCTGTTTGAAGTGGGGCTTACTGTACGGAAGCTTTGTGTGTGTGTGTGTGTGTGTGTGTGTGTGTGTGTGTGTGTGTGTGTGTGTGTGTGTGTGTGTGTGTGTGTGTGTGTGTGTGTGTGATGGTTTTCAATGAAGGGCGTTGTTGGCTTGGCCACACACCGGTAGATGTACCATTTTAAAAAGAAAAGGGTAAAGGGTAACTCTTGCTTTATCAGTGTGCATTGTTGCTGGCTGTCCTGAGAAATGGAAAAGATTACCGGACTTTGTTTGTTGATGTAGACATATATTATTTCTATTATGTTCAGGCAATGTGTGTGAAGAATATACTTTTTATATTTAATTGAAGTAACTCTTGTCTCTCTCTCCCCCCCACCCCCTCTCTCTCTCTCTCTCTCTCTCTCTCCGTAGTGTTTCTGTGTTGAGTTGGGCCGCACCTATATGGCGTTTGTGAGCGTCAGCGGAGACTTCTGCCAGGCACAGCACCTCGCCTTTGTGGACAAGTGAACCGAGAGCCCCCTGAAAGACTACGCTACCCAAAAGCCCCCCTGAACACCACCACCGCCTGCCAGCACACTGGGCCTTCTTCTACACTGCCACCCTCTCTCTCTCTCTCTGTCACTCTCTCAGTCTCTCTTCGGTGGCCTTTCCCCCCCCTACACGGAGCCTCCCTCGCGCAGCCTTGACCCCCGTCCAAGCGCTGTGACCCCCCCTCAAGAGTCCTCGAGCGCACCCTGCCTCCATCTGAAGCTTGTCTTCTCCAGTGATTTCTCGGACTAGCCTGTCTTACTCAACGCTCCTGAATGGGGTAAATCTCCATAAGTCTCCTTGGATGCCTCATCTGTAGTCTCTCCCCCCTCCCCCCCTTTTGTTTCTCTGTCTGTGTGTGGTGTTTTTTTTTTTTTTTAAGTGTTTTTGTTCTTGTGTTTTGTCATTTTATCAGTTTGAACACTGTGGACTAGCTCAGCTCTTTTTATTTTGTATTTATTTTAATATTGTGTTTTAAAAACTTCACTGTCATTTCACACTGTGGTTGTTCCGACCCCCCCCCCCCCCCAAAGATATTGGCCATAGTCTCACCCATCCACCCTGTTCCCCATTTCTTTTTGTATGTAAATTATAATTTTATTGGAAAGTTCTCTCTGACCTCTGAGCCAAAACCCTCTGTACATCTTTATTTTTTTATTTTTGTTATAATAGGTTGTTATTAAGTGTGAGTTGCCACAGCAGGAACTCAACTGTGTGTGTAGGGTTCAGGGCTGTGAAAGTGAAAGAGTATCTGTGTGTGTGCTGTAATTGTGTTTCTAAAGACGTCTGGCCAACATGAACCGCCCGGCAGCAGTAGAGATCACCTACGATGGGATGAGGTTCCTCATCACCCACAATCCGACCAACGCTACGCTCACCAAGTTCACAGAGGTACACACACAAGACACACACACACACACACAAGACCGTAAGAGACACAGACACCATGTTCACAGAGGTAAAGAAACCTCTTTCACACACTCAAACTCTATGCTCAACAAGGGGGGGGGGGGGGGGGGGGTGCTGCTGCTGAAGAAGTTTAAGGTGAAGATAGCAACGTGATTGTGCCATGTGCTCAGTGTGTGTGTGTGATTGTGCCATGGTGTGTGTGTGTGTGTGTGTGTTGACTCTGTCTGTGTACTGTTGCAGGAGCTGAAGAAGTCTGAGGTGACGACGCTGGTGAGAGTGTGTGAGGCCACTTATGACAAAGATCCTGTGGAGAAGGCCGGCATTCAGGTCGTGGTAAGCATCCCTCCTTTTCATGCTCCTTTTCTTTCTTTTTCTCTCTTCATTTTAAACCAACAGACACAAGTCTGGACCAATACGCCATTTTGTTACGCCATCAAATAACTAAGCATTCACACACATATACATACATATACACACACACACACACACACACACACACACACAGCCGAACTCAGATACTTCTCCTTTTGACTCTACACTGTCTATGGTCTGTCTATGGACCCTCTAGACACTCTTTCTCGCACGCACTCAAGCATACACACACACACACACACAAACACACACACACACACACACCCGGTTAAAGATAAAACGGTGGTAACCTAAAATAACAGAGTAGTCAGAGGTCATATTGCACACTGGTTTGTGTGTGCAGTGAAACTGTTGAACTCTCCTCAGCGTGTGTGTGTGTGTGTGTGTGTGTGTGTGTGTGTGTCTAGCGAAACTGGTGAACTCTTCTCGCCCTCAGGGCCGGTTAGGGCCAGAACTAGTGGCGTTGAGGGGGAGATACGGGAGGAGAGGCTCTGAGGGTGGGGCGAGGGGGTGGCTGTGGTATTGAGAAAGCAGGGAATGTTGAGTTTGCCTTTTCAGAGGCCCATCCCTTTTCCTCGAAATCTTGCCACAGGTAGAAAGATGAGACATGACTCACACGTACACACAGTAAGTCATTGTGGACTGCAGTTTAGTGTGTGTGTCTTTCTCTCTCTTTCGCTCTCTTTCTCTCTCTCTCTCTCTCTCTCTCTCTCTCTCTCTCTCTCTCTCTCTCTTTCGTTGCGATGTGGAATAAGGGGTGGTTGGAGGAAGGTAGGTGGGGGGGGCGGGGTGTTGGGGGGTGAGGTAGAGAGTAGAGTCAGGCTGGCAGGAGGTGGGGTGGGTACAGAGCATCTTGTGTCAAGCGGGTTGAGGCCCATCCAAGCCGCATGGGGGCCAGACGATTAGTACACACACACACACACATATACACACACACACACACACACGCCCCTCGCTCTGGAGCCCCCACAATAGACAAGGCAGCCAGGGCCCCAGGATCGCCTGTGGAGCCCTGGTAATCCTGTGTCAACATCACAACATGCACTCCATAGAGAAGGTGTGTGTGTGTGTGTGTGTGTGTCTGTGTGTGTGTCTGAGGAGAACACTGTCTTCACCTATCTGCTTCAGAGAGGAATACTTCTTGTGGGACTGTGTGTGTGTGAAAAAGAGGGAGAAGAAAAGAAATACCTAGAGTACCCAGTGGACACATGGGGAGTGTGAATGGGTCTGAGCCGTGTGTGTGTGTGTGTGTGTGTGTGTGTGTGTGTGTGTGTGTGTGTGTGTGTGTGTGTGTGTGTGTGTGTGAAACAGAACCTGTTCCAGCCGGCTGTGAGAGACAAGCTTAGCAGAGCTCCAAACCCTCCCACCTGCTGCGTACACACACACACACACACACACACACACACACACACGGGTCAGAAAGGAGTACTGCAACTCAGACAGATAGATGCAGGCTGCCAGCCAGGCCTCCTACACACACACACACACACACACACAGGGCCTGCTTAGCCTCTCCTAGAACTACATTGCCAGCTTACGCTAGACTTTTTATTTTCACAGTCGTTAATACTGCTGAATTCTGGACTACCGGATATATGTTTTAAATAGTCATACATTGTCTACATTACTGTAATTGAAAAATCTAACTGGAATTAAAAAGCAAATCCTATGATCTAACAAATATATTATTTAAAGTAGTCGTCACAAATGAACTCAATGCACTCTTTGCATACTTTGCAAACATAAAGGCTACATGTGATGAACTACTTTCCGCTCTAAGATAAGCGTGTTTCCTTGATCGTGTTACTACAGTGGTGTGTCTGTGTCTGTGTCTGTTTGTCTGTTGGTCTGTGTGTGTGTTTGTGTGTGTTACCACAGTGCTGTTTCATGGCACTGTGCTGACCCTTTGAAAAAGCCATTTGTCAACTCTCACCATTTAATTTTTTGTCTTACCCATTTGAACTTTTGAGGACTTTGAGATTTTAGTTTAAACATTTAATGCTTGTTCATGTATTTATTTTGGCTTTCTTTTTGACACTTTTCTGTAGTCTTGCTGGCCTTGGCTGCAGTACCATCACATCAATGTTTTTTTTTTTTTTTTACTGGCCAAGAGATGTGTTGAAGTCCTGCTAATGAAGTCATGCTAATATGCAGCGTTGAGCCAAAGTGCGGCGCTGTTGCTAAGACACAGGACCAAACACTCACAGTGCATCTCTCATCGTCATAGCAGCGAAACCAAACTTTTACAGAATATATGTTTACACTTTAGTTGTCTTGGCCACAAATTTGATTTGTCCCACAATATTAGACTATTTCATACGCTATTAGGACATTTATTTACTTATTTATTTGGCATATTTCCCACCGGACATTTTGGCCGTTGATATTTTCTTCTGCTAAATAGGATACAGGCTTAAAGCCTGGTCAGCGGATAAGTTAATCCCTTTGCGTGCGCTGTGCTGCGCTGCAGGGCCCCATTGAGGAGCGTGTGGAAGGGCATCAGTGGCCTGATGGGATGCTGACTAGTGGAGACCCACACACCAAGACCACCTCACACACAACTTTAGTCATGGCAGTTTCTTTATCTCCCTTCCCTTGTCTGTCTGTCTGTCTGTCTGTCTGTCTGTCTGTCTGTCTGTCTGTCTGTCTGTCTGGCTGGCTGGTTTACAAAGAGAGTTTCCTGGAAAAGCGCTGGGTTCTCCGCACAGAAAGAAACATTAGCCCTGTGTGTCATGTCTCTGAACCCGATAAGTCTTCTCTTTCACAGCACCTCTCTTCCCCCGCTACATCCTTCCCCTCATGGTTATCTCTTCATCTCTGTCCATCATCTCTCTCTCTCTCCCTCATCCCTCTCTTTCTCTCTCTTTCCCTTATCCCTCTCTCTGTCTCTTCCCCTCTCCTTCTCCCTCCCTCTCCTGCTGGCACTGTGTGTGTTGGCTAGTGTGAGTCTCACACACTTGGTTCTCACATGGCTCATGGCGGCCCACTCGCGCTCCCCGTGAGAAACTCCCCTCTCTGATCTCCCATGATGCTTTGGGTGTGTTGTCTGTAACCTTAGACCGCGCTGGGCCTGTGGAGTCACCCGTCTCAAACTCCAGTGAAAACAAATCAAACTTGTTCACACGTCCCTTTCCAGTCCCGTAGCCTCATTCCCTGCACAGCTGAAACCTTGCTCAAATACCTTGCTCAGTCTAATCTTTTTGACCCCTTGGGCTTTCCGTAGGACTGGCCTTTTGACGACGGCGCCCCTCCCCCTACCCAGATTGTAGATGATTGGCTGAACCTGTTGAAGACCAAGTTCCGGGAGGAGCCTGGCTGCTGCGTCGCCGTTCACTGTGTGGCAGGATTGGGCAGGTGAGTGTGTGTGTGTGTGTGTGTATGTGTGTGTGTGTGGTAGGAATGGGCAGATAAGTCAGTGTGTGTGTGTATGGCAGGATTGGGCAGGTGAGTCAGAGAGAGTGTGTGTGTGAATGTCTGGTAGGATTGGGCAGGTGAGTCAGAGTGTGTGTGGGTGGCAGGATTGGGCAGGTGAGTCTGTGTGTGGCAGGATTGGGCTGGTGAGTGTGTGTGTGTGTGTGTGTGTGTGTGTGTGTGTGTGTGTGTGTGTGTGTGTGTGTGTGTGTGTGTGTGTGTGTGTGTGTGTGTCAGTCAGGATTGGGCAGGTGTGTGTGTGGCAGGATTGGACAGGTGAGTCATTCTGCAGATGCGTCTCTCTAAAGCAACTTGCATTCCATACATTTGTATAGCACGCGTGACTCCTATGGCCCTACTGGTTTGGCACGATTGAGCAGTGAGTGTCACCAAATGGACATTTTACACTTTGACCCAAGGCCACTTGAAGTGCTGCACAAACTCACACTTTCACCAGTTTGTTCTCTCTCTCTGTGTGTGTGTGTGTGTGTGTGTGTGTGTGTGTGTGTGTGTGTGTGAGAGAAGCTAACTCTGAGCTTCACCTGCCATGAGCTCTGGTGCTGTGCTACAGTGGTGTGGTTTCACTGGTTACATTTTACCAGGGGGGATTTCTCATGCGTTTCAGACTCAGTTTCACTCTGTCTATTTAGAGCAGATTACACCTTGTTTGTGTGTGTGTGTGTGTGTGTGTGTGTGTGACATATCACACATAGTCTGAGATGAGCAACATCTGCAATTCTGCTAGATGCACACTCAAGGTATGTAGCCCATAGTGTACCCACATGTACTTGAACTAGAAGGCAGACAACAGAGTAGAGACACACACACACACACACAGACTTACACATGTGCATCAGTACTCAGAAACAATGGCTCCCTTCTTCCTCTTCTTACTCAAAACTGCTTATTAGTCGGGGTGTGTCCAACCACTAAGTGTGTGTGTGTGTGTGTGTGTGTGTGTGTGTGTGTGTGTGTGTGTGTGTGTGTGTGTGTGAGAGAGAGAGTGCCTCTGCGTACATACACATAGGGTAAGAGCTGGTTCAGCAGAGTGAAGTGCCGGCCCTGGAGGCAACGGCATCAGTAGCATTTAAGAGGAACCCACTGGTTTTGTCTGAGTGTGTGTGTGTGTGTGTGTGTGTGTGTGTGTGTGTGTGTGTGTGTGTGTGTGTGGGCCTTCACAGCTGTCAGCTCACACTGTTCACGCTCACGCTCTCGTGTGGTGTGCAAGTTTGTGTGGGAGAGTGAGAGAACTTACCAGAAGAAGAATGCCTTTTCAGCTTCTCTTCTCTTTTCCCAGAGATATAGCATAGAGCAAGAGAAGAGTGCGCCGGCCCTATTGTGACTATTTCCCAGCTAGTAAGTGCAGGTTTCCAGACTAGGCGTTGAAGCAGTGAAGGGGCAGCCATTTTCTCTGTTTGTGGCGTGAGAGGAGGTGTTTATTTAACACATTTAGTTTCCCCTGTCCTCGTGCCCCAAGATGGAGACAGAGGAGCACAGAGTGAAGCTGGGTTTCAAGTTTTGGTTCTTCTTAAAGCCCCATGAGAACTGTTAATAATGAAAGATTGTGTGTTTGCATTCTCTCTCTCTCTCTCTCTCTCTCCCCCCCTCCCAGAGCGCCGGTGCTGGTTGCCCTTGCCTTAATTGAGTGTGGGATGAAGTGGGAGGATGCAGTCCAGTTCATAAGACAGTAAGTATATCATACCATACGTCAGTCCAGTTCATAAGACAGAGAGTAGCGCTCTCCATCCATTTCCCAAGAGTCCCAGTTCAATTCATAAGGCAGGAAGTGAATCCCTTAGACTAGTGCACAACACAGTAAGTGTCCTTGTCCAGATGGCTCTCTTGGTTCATGTAGGAAGACAGCGAGTGGCTCTCATTGTGCAGTTCATGACGGGAAGTAGCTCTGTTAGTCCAATTCATAAGACGGCAGGCAGCTTTGTTAGTGCAGTTAATAAGAGAACAAGTGGCTTTTAGTCATTTCAACAAGGCAGAAATGGGCACTCTTGGGCCAGTTCATAAGAGTGCCTCTCTTTAGCCAGTTCATTAGTGCCTCTCTTGGGCCAGTTCATAAGACAGCGAGTGGCTCTCATTGTGCAGTTCATGACGGGAAGTAGCTCTGTTAGTCCAGTTCATAAGACAGCAAGTAGCGTTGTTTGTGCAGTTAATAAGAGAACGAGTGGCTCTTATAGTCATTTCAACAAAGCAGAAATGGGCTTTCTATGGCCAGTTCATAAGTGCCTCTCTTGGGCCAGTTCATAAGACAACAAGTAGCGTTGTTGGTGAAGTTTGTAAGGGAGTAAATGGCTCTCCAAGTCCAATTTAAAAGATGGTAGGTAGCACTTGTATTCCAGTTCAAAAGACAAAAAGGGACCCCTGAACCTCATTCCCTTTGAAATGATTGCCCAAATACATAATATGAACTAATCAGCTACTAAGTTAAACTTAACAAACCCCAAGGAAATGCCAGTTGTTAAGGTGGTTCCTTAAGTTAATGATAGCGTGGAGGATTACACTCTGTAGCTTCCGGATAAGTACAGGCAGCTTGGGAATACTAAACACCCGTGTTGTTGTGCCGTACGACCGTAAGGTGGCGGTGGGAATTAAAATGTGTTGTCTATCCAGCGTTACGTTTACCCAATACATGAATGGGTTTCATATGCGAGAGAGGCTTTAGTCTAGTTCATTAGAGTGCAAGTTCCTCTAGTTCTTCTAAGTCTAGTTCTCAGACGGTGCCTGTCTTGGTCTCGGGATGTAATTCCTGAAAGCATTGTTGTAACTAAGGGAAAGAGGGTCTGCCTTTTTAATGTTTTTTGCACAAGAACACACCTGCAGGAACTTAGTTCTCTGTGTGTTGATGTCCTGTTTTTGTGTGGCATACGCCCATCAATTTATTTTCCTCTTTCTTCCTCTCTCTTTCTTTGTCCCTCTCTCTCTTTCTCGCTCTCTCCCCATCAGAAAGAGACGTGGAGCCTTCAACTCCAAACAACTTCTCTACCTGGAGAAGTATCGGCCCAAGATGCGCCTGCGGTTCAAAGACTCCAACGGCCACAACTGCTGCATCCAGTAAACCCTGGGAGCATCCATCTTACATTTTTAGCAAGAAGAAGACACCAAACTCAAAACGACAAGTTAAAAAAAACAACATACAAAAAATATATATGTAGGGGCAGAAGCCGAGAGATAGCGAAGAGTAAATGTTGTGGTGATTGTGTTTTGTCTTGAGGCCGGATAGCGAGAAGCGGTTAGCGGAGAACAGGGCTGTGCATAGGGACAGGCCTGTGGAATACACCAGCTGTACGATTCCAGAGCTAAAGGTCAAAGCACACCGATTAGGCCCACCTTCTGGTTACCTGTGTACCAATCACAGGCTTAGAATCTCACTTCCTGTCGGCCTGTTAACCAATCACAGGCTAAAATCCCTCCCTTTTTTTTTTTTTTCTTTACTGCCCACCCACCCCTTTCCCTGAAATCCAATCATGGAATAGCCTTTTTTATTTTTGTTTTTATTCTACATGAAATGTTGTTTAAATGAAACAGTGGTAAAATAGAGATTTATACATGTTAAATTGTAATGATAATGATTTTTATTAATAACATTATTGCTATGATTATTCAAGGGCCAGACTATGTACTTTTTTATTTTATTTTTAAGCCTTCTTACACAAACTTGTTTTGGTTGAAGTGACGGTAGGATGGGCATAGGTGTTATTATTGCACAAAACGCTGAACAGGTTCCTTTCAAATGCAGTAACATTTTTTTTTTCTCTTCCCTTTTCTTTTTTGCCCTCTCCCTCTTTCGAGAACTCCCCTCTGTTATTGGGGGGGTTTCGGACAGGGTTGAAGTATGTCTTCTGTATTTATTCAGTTTCGTTAATCTCCGCCTGGACTCGGGCAGGTGCCAGGGCCTCTTCTAGCACTCTCACACACACACACACACACACACACACACACACACACACACACACAAACAAACTCACTCTCACACAATCACACATTTTCTGTCATCTCCCTCTTTTACACAACCATGTTTTCATGTTTTCAGCAACCTTGTTTTCTGAATCTCTGGGGAGTGCAATATTCAGTCCAACTTAAAGAAGACAGGCCTCACCCCTGAGACCGTCCTACACACACACACACACACACACACACACACACACACACACACACACACACACACACACACACACACATTCAGATAGTTTCACACTCACTCATTCAGACAAACATATCAACACACAAACACACACACACACCAATTAAACTCACACAGGAAAAGGCTTGGTTGGTTATAGGTACTTGTTCACTCATCATGGCTGCTCACTCCTGTGTAAAAAGGTAATGGACAACGTTGAGAGACAAACACACACACACACACACACTCTCACTGTGACCCTACCGTTCAGCCCACAGTCACTGAAGGAAGGTTGTGGCAACCGTGTGAGGGGTGGTCAACCACAGATTTATTTTTTATCATTTACTCACCCCCCCCCCCCCTCCCCCCTTTTGTCTTGGTTTTAAAATAAATGATTAAAAATCAATATGAATTGTCCAAGTCTGAGTGTTTTATTTAACAAGGCTCTGACGAGTGAGTGAGTGAGTGACAAACCACTGGAGGTCACAAGCATGCAGAAGTTGTAGTGGATATGCAGTCGGGTGTCGGCTACGGCTGAAGACTGGTCTATTATCCTGCAAAAGTGGTTCTACTGCAACGTCAGGCCGACAACCAGCCATGTTTGGAGGAAAGAACATAATACAGTGGTCACTATACCAACACCCTGAGCCTTTTTAATCTTCTTTCCAATGTGTCTTAAGTGATTGGTATCCCTCTGATGCAATAGCCTAATTGCATTCAAAACTTGATCCAGTGCAGCAGTCTCGCTGGACCAGTCTTCTGAAACATGAGCGCCCTCTACTGCTTTAATTCGAAAGTGCGGGTAATGACATTTTCTATTCGCAAAAAGAATTGTTTTATTTTAAAGTTACTCATCCACATAATGCGAATGTCAATTTATCATTCCGAAACAGTTGTAGCTCACCTTAGAGGGTATTAGGGGATTTGTGGCCTAACCTCTTTAGACAAACATTTTGACACGCCAACCAGCTCGGAAATCATTCACCCATGTCTGCTTGGGTATCGCGTGGCTCCCATAGAATCGTCGTGCCTCCCAGAGATGAGTCAGGCGCACGTGTAGCCTCTTCTCGTGAGAATGAGTCATCCATTGTGAAATATCTCACACTAAAGATGTTACCATCCTTCGAACAGACCCTTAGAGGAAGGCGTGGCTTTTTAGACAAGGGAATCTGGCGGTGAAGCTTTCGTCGTTCACGGTTTGGAATTGTTGACTAACAGGACAACACGTCCTAGTGCTACAGGTTACAGTTCTTTGAAAAAGTGAAAATCCCATGCGAAATAAAAGAACATAGAACACACGGGTCAATGACCTTATAGGTTACGCACGTGCGACTTGACCAGCTCATCGATAGTATACAAAAAAAAAAAATCTTACATTACGCCTCAGATCTCTGACAAAGTAGAACAAGTGGCTCAAATCGCAAACACTTTCCGAAAACAGTCGGTAATTGCTTAACCATCCGACAGGTGGATACACCTATGAGCCGCTGTCTTCTTGCTCATTTCCGACTTTTTGGTAAGACGGTGCTGGAGGGGGAACACTACCAAAGTACTAGTACGCCACCTGCTGGCTGCGGTTTAAAAAAAAAAAACATGAGAACAAGCTCATGACTTAACAGATTCACCGGGAAAAAAGACAGACAGACCGTTTGTGTTTATTTATATCCTATTCCAATATATTCTGTGTGATAAGGATGACTCATTTACTCACTAGCAAGCCTGTAAATATCATCCTAATGTCAACACTTTGTTTTGTCTTCCAAGCACTGAAAGTCACGTCATTTGACATTTCATCAGCTCTTCACCTGAACCGAGTGCAGAACTGACAGGTTGGAAAGTGAGGACTGGCAGATCGCTCCCGGAGATCTTCACAGTAGGCCTACGACGGGCTTAATGATTTCCGGTGAAGTTAAAACAGTCAGACATTCACCTCAACACACAAAGCACTTGTCAGCTCTCATATCTGCTGCAAATAATGCTAACAAGTATTGACATGAGGTATAAATTGGATTCAGCAAGGTTAAAACTGGCTCAATACCATAATATAACTGCAATTAAGTTTAGTAAAGCACACTTATCACAGTATCACCTCTGTGTGACTATGTGTGTGTGCTTCACTATCCAATCTATTTTCAGTGACAACTAAAGGATGAAGTGTTAACCAATCTGATCTGAAAAACAAATCATTTTTATTCTAACTCCTCCTCACTTCCCCTCACTCCTCAGGTCAACCCAAAGTACCTTCACCGAGGAATGTTTACATGCTAGTTAAATCCAAATAAAAGTAACAATTATAACTAGATATAAGATACATTGAATTATTGACTATGAATCTCAAATTGCAGGTCCTTTCACCCCTTAGAAACGAAGTGTAGGTGAGCGCATTGTAGAACTTTCATTTTTGCTGATGACTAGTAGGGTCAAACCTTCACCATTACCCGATGTGCAGCTGTCTGGTGAGTAGAGCAGGATAGGCAGCCTGGGTTGGGGACGGCACAAGGCAGGATAGGCAGCCTGGGTTGGGGACGGCACAAGGCAGGATAGGCCATAGATATGATAGATAAAGGCTAGGTGGATTTTGACGGACTCTTGAATGTCCGCACAGGAGGCCATTTTAGGGACGGTATAGCTTCCGGGAGGGATCAGCGGTACGTTAGGTAACGACAGTGATCTTCACAATCGTTTACATTCTTATTTTGCGGACATTTTTACGGATTTACAAATGACTTGATTTAAAATCGTCATTACCTTGGTAATAATTCTGGATGCTTGAACATTGAAATGTGAAATGTTGAAATGTGCAGCTTAATTGTGTATCACGGCTATTGTGTATCAGTCATTTTACTTTCATCAATTGGCGAGGCATAATTGTTCTTTCTTTTCAATATAACTTAAGTTGCACATAATAAAACTGAAGTTGCACATGATTTCCAATCTGGTTGGTTTGTTAAACATCTTACATTATGATTTCGACAGGAAATTGCTGACTTTATTGCCAATGAAGATGCCAGAATTTTGTGCAGTTTGCTCTATTGAACGTCCCCTTGAAACGAGACCCCGTGGGATCACCTTGATTTTATTATTTCAGTAATATTGCTTTTATAAAGGTGAAAATAATAGTATACATTTATCTCCTGTTGCCATTCTGTATGCTGAGTTTTAGTAGTCTATTGATTTTACATACATAGCTTGTGCATGTGTATTTATGGCACCTATCTGTTTTGTTCAATGTTATTTTCATATGAAAACCCATGTTTATAATTATTCATAAGTATGCAGTGCCATACGAAATATCTTACGTTTATAAAAAACCAACCCGTTTGAAAATCGATCACGTTCTGTTTATTTAAAAAAAAAAGTACCACTACCAACACAATGTTAAGGGGGAGCGACATAGACATAGAAAAAGAATAGGAATCTATTCTTATGTCTATGGTGAGCGAGCTATACCGTCCTCAAAATGGCCGAAATGTGCGGACATTCGACTCCGTCGGCCAGAAACGCAGGCAGGATATCTAGCCTTTATCTAAGATATCTATGGGATAGGCAGCCTGGGTTGGGGACGGCACAAGGCAGGATAGGCAGGCTCTCAGGAGCTAAGCTAAGCGTGTCACCTTCATTGAGCTCCCTGACCTGCATTCTATCTACAACAAGCGGTGCTGTACCAAGGCCAGAAAGATACTGAAGGATTGCCTCTTCTCTTCTCTTCTCTTCTCTTCTCTTCTCTTCTCTTCTCTTCTCTTCTCTTCTCTTCTCTTCTCTTCTCTTCTCTTCTCTCCTGAAGGACCCCAGCCCTTCGAACAATGACCTCTCCTCTCTGAGGCGATCAGGAGAGTGTTTTCCGCTGAAGGCCAACACGGAGCTATTTCGACCAAGCTATTTCGACTCTGAACCAGGTCAGCACGTTGACTTGTTGCTCAGCACCCCCTCCATTCCTTTAACATACTGTACCCATATTTATAAGTATTTATCATAATGGCAGTTTCATAACAACTACCTCAATATGCTGCTGCAGAACTCATTGTTTAGCACATAAACTGCATACATCTACGCTATCTACACACTCTGCTCCAGGTACAGACATACTGTCGCTGCACTTATATCTTATATCCTTATACTATATTATGTGTACTTTTCCTTAAACGATATTCGTCTAACTGAAGTTTATGAAAGGCGTTATTCATTAGCTATGTTGCAATGTGTCATCCAAGGGCGTCATGTAAGCGTTTGTATTCCATTGCACGCAACAGACTAGCCTGAGGTAAGGGAAATGCCCCTCCAAAATGAATGGAAGCCAGCACCAATGGGAGATAACCGCTGAAGATAAACTGTTTCTCTGTATCAGCCAGTTGTGTAACTGCTATGAACTTCAGGAACCATCCCATATATTGTTCACTGTATTCGTGTTTGTCTGGACACATTACATTGGATTGAGATAGGGTTAGTCACTTGCTGAGAAGCATCAATAAATATCACATCTAAGATTGGATCAGTGTGCGGCAACTGTGACAACAAATGAGCTCCCCAAATAGCAGGGCCAGGACTAGGCCAATAGGAGTTAGTCAATAAATCTGACTTATCAAAATGAAAGATCTACATGACTCTCGGCCCAGGTTATAAATCTTCGTCCATTTAGTTGCCTGACTTCACACAGCAGTACTTCCTCCACCTTCCTTGTTATTACAGCATAAACCGCTGTGTTGCTGACAGACAGAGATAGTGAGATCAAATCTGTCAGCATCAGTCCGTTATTGTTAGTTGTTCAGGTGTCAGCCTGTGTCAGACAGTTCTTTTTTTAGTGTCTTCACTTCTTATCGAGCCATCTGAGGAAAACAGAGCCCTGTAGTCTCTTTCGAAATAGGCCTACACTTGACTTGAGGATTCCCGCCATGCTGTGGCTGGGCACCTTAATTAGTGCCACAAGCAAAGCCTTCCGGAGACAGACTTGATTTAAAGGGTGAAAGCCACGGGGCAGCACAAGTTTCAAACCCATCAGATTCACCTCTGAACAACTAAAAAATGCTTCCAACGTCTGTCCCGCAGTAATCCACCAGTTCCTGCAGTCCTCCGAGTTAATGTCGCTGTAGTCTGCTTCTGAGTTTAGCGAGCGCTAGGTCCTAAGACCCTTCAAAGAGATACCGCCGCATCAGCGTGGCAACCAACAGTTGCACTCACCCCATGGGGAACAATAATATTATGCTTGTATGGGAAGCTGCTATTGTGGAATGTGCCCGTTAAAAATGCATGTCGTGCTCTGGGCTCTGTCGCTAATGAGCTATGTCTGTAACATTTGATAGTTTAATTTTCATTCGAAGACAACAACACAAGAAACAACGCAAATACGTTTACTGTCATTAATATTCGATGCGGAAATAAGTATATGTAAAACACATACATTAATTAGCCTGTTTTGATCAATTGTTTATGCCTAATGTGCTATGAGTGTTTCTTCTGAAACTCCCCGACGGAGGCACATTCATTTGCTGGGGCTTCGGAGCAAAACCATTTAATTTCCAAACTGGGATTTAACGTCTTTAAAGACCTTACTCCAAATGAATTGATCAGTTTTCGTTTAATTGCATAGCTGTGGAAAACACGGCTGTGTTCTCTCAAGTGGTTGTGTCATTTAAACACTGCCGGATATAGTACCCAGATGGCACGTGACTGGGACGGATACGGCCCAGTTCTGCTGCGTATTCACGACACCAGGAAGGTATTCTAAGTAGGCCTACATAGTTTAGTGACTAACGAGGATACGTTAACTCAGAGCTAAGGGTAAACCTCCTATTAGAAGACCCCTATGGCTTTGTTGTGCTTAAAGACTGAAACCATATATGAGGTTTATTATGAGGTTTACCACCTACTCTGAGTTATCTTGGTCACAAAACCATGTGCTTGGAATACCACCCGGATTAGTTCCAGGGGCAGCTGTTATGTTATGTGGGTAGAGGCCTTCCGTTCGTCTACAAAGACACATGCTAACAAAGTGACAGGATGAAACACTGGGACAGAGGACAAACAAAGCTCCAACATCCCATTCTAGAACAAGTACATTACGTCTTGTTCCTAAATGCTGTCATGGAAACTACCGCTCTCTTGTGTTATTTTAAGGCACGTCATGCAGGAGTTGTCTGTTTATCCACAGGGCCTAAACAGAGATCCAGTGCAAAGGGAATACAATGAGTAGGTGTTTACACCACAACTTGACTTACCTGCTGGAAAAAGAACAAAGAGATATGTATCAGCTGCAGTTTGCTTGTGTTTGTGTGTGTGTGACTGTGTGTGACTGTGTGTGACTGTGTGTGTGTGTGTGTGTGTGTGTGTGTGTGTGTGTGTGTGTGTGTGTGTGTGTGTGTGTGTGTGTGTGTGTGTGTGTGTGTGTGTGTGTGTGTGTGTGTGTGTGTGTGTGTGTGTGTGTGTGTGCGTGCGTGCGTGCGCGTGCGTGTGCGCGCGCGCGTGTGTGTGTGCGCTTTATTGAAGGGCAGTACTAAGTTGTCATCCATTTCTGGTGTGAGGTCAGCAAAGCTGTTCACCTGCTGGGAGGACAACTTAACCAGTCAGACTCAGTCGGACTTCATGCTGGTCTAAACACACACACACACACACACTCACACACAAACACACACACACACACACACACACACACACAGCCTGTCTGCTGTTAACATCTATGTGTGATGACGGCTCATCGTAGAAGAGCATGGTATGTTGTCTTGTAGCTCATATGGTCACATAGAGGCCTTCTGGTCAGGTATGCTACGCTAACATCAGAAGCACCAGCAGCACACACAAGCCCACCAGCTAAGACTGCCTGCTATTTTTGTATTTTGTTCTTTTTACTTCAGTGGGGATGTGAGCGCATGGGTTTCCTTTATCCTCGTCTGTAATCGCTGTGACCATTAGATGGCAGTCAAGCCTCATGACAGATATTTTGACACAACAACCAGAGGTGGTGGTGGGGGGTGGGGGGAGCGTAAGCCGAATGTCATTCTGTGCAGGCATTCTGATGCAACAGCGTGGCAGTGACCCACTTAAAGCTGTTGTGTGAAATACAATGGCTCTTAAATGATCGAGCCCATAGGTTAGTCCATGCCGTTAGTTATTCCCCTCATTATACATCCCTTTAAAGCCACTGAGGCAGCGCTCCACTGCAAACAGCGATATGAACCGAGCACCAGATCTGTCCATGTGGTCAGATCTTTACTGCTGATATGCCTCTAATCATCTGTAATTATCTCATTCCATGTGCAAATCATGTTATGCTTTCAAATCTCATCAAACTATACCGTGCGGCTCTTCCCTTTGTATTTAGGAACAGTGTTGCGTTATTCTGTCACTTAGGCTAAACAAGCAAATCCCAAGAGATGCACATGAGATAGATAGTGAGAAAGAAAGAGAAAGAGAGGGAGGGAGAGAGAAAGAGAGAGAAAAGTTTGTTATAATTACATTCAACAGCTAATAATAGCCCATTCAGTGATGGAGCTCTTCTCTGGTGTTAATTGTCTATATATTTAAACCTGCACGTTCCCCTCACAAACAGCTGGTGAGCGGAGAAGGCAGAGCACACGTGACCCCTCTACCCACCCCTCTCTCGCTCGCTCTCTCTCTCTCTCTCTCTCTCTCTCTCTCTCTCAAAAACACACACACACATACACACACACACACATGCACTCCACCTGTGCCTGATGAGGGGGAGCAAGCTGCAGCATGCCGCGTTTGGTAACAACCATTCCCTCATCGTCTCATTAGGCAGCTACTTTATAGGCTCTCTCTCCCCCCTCCCTTTCTCTCTCCCTCTCTCTTTCTATCTCTCTCTCCCTCTCTCTCTCCCCCTTTTTCTCCCTCCCTCTCTCTCTCACTGCTGCAGGAGATGAAGAGGAGGCTCAGGTGTTCTTTGGGGCCGCTTTGACGCATAGGCCGCTGTGTTCCTCACTGCCTCTCCCCTCCAGCCACACACCTTTCTACAGGGTTAACTTTTTAATTTAAATCCAGTTTTATTCATTCACGCCGCAAAGGTGCGATTACATCTATGGCATACGAACGACTGTAAAAGGCCAGGATATTTCCAAACTATGTGAAAATCCGATAAAGATAATCTTAATATGATACAATTTCTATTGTTGAGGAGGAGGAGGAGGAGGACTTAAAATCTTCTTTGTCTTAGTCTATATGGTATCTTTGTGAGGGACAGTAAGTGTTGTTGTAAGTGTTGACTGTGAATGTTTATTAATGTACACTTTACCTCTTAATCAAATATACAAACTGAAACTGAAACTGAAGACTGATCTTAATTTGACCAGTTTATTTGCCCTCCCATATGGAGTTGTGATCAGCCCATTCAATTATTCAGCAGAGAAAACCTGTAATGGCCTAATTGATACTTCTAGAAAAGGGCTGCTTCTGTGCTCACTGTTACAGCTGAAATGTTTTTAGCCACAAAGCCAAAGTTAACCAAGCTGATCTGGCAGTGCCTTGAAATGTAATCATCACACTCTCCCAACACACTTTCAGTACTCTCACATTAACACTTACAGTGCTCTCACATTCACACTTACAGTACTCTCCCATCACACTAACAGTACTCTCCCATCACACTTACAGTACTCTCACATTAACAGCAAGGCTCTTTGCTGCTAGGCTATAGGCTACTGTAAGCTGGAGACCAGACACAAACCCTGATCGCTGCCAGTGTTGACAGAGGGGTGGTTAAACAAATAGGCGGCCTATAAGCTATGTCCGGATACTGGAGGTCTGGAACTCCATGTGGGGGGTTGAGGGTTATGTCGACTGGTGTAGCAAAGGGAGCGAGCAGTCACCCCACCCAGCCTTGAACCTGGATCTACAGGGCACCAAACCTGCACTCTTCCCAGCCTTGAACCTGGATCTACAGGGTACCAAACCTGCACTCTTCCCAGCCTTGAACCTGGATCTACAGGGTACCAAACCTGCACTCTTCCCAGCCTTGAACCCGGGTCTACAGGGCACCAAAACTGCACTCTTCCCAGCCTTGAACCTGGATCTACAGGGTACCAAACCTGCACTCTTCCCAGCCTTGAACCTGGACCTGCAGGGCACCAAACCTGCACTCTTCCCAGCCTTGAACCCGGGTCTGCAGGGCACCAAACTTGCACTCTTCCCAGCCTTGAACCCGGGCAGTCAGAGCACATACTCCTCTGTAGTGATGGCACTCCGTCAGAACTGGATATATTATCTTTTTAGTGTTTAGAGAAATGGTCAGTTTTGTGAATTTGAAAATGTCTACTGATCTGACAGACGTTTTTCAGTGGGTTGAAGTTCTATATTTTGTAATCACTACATCTTTATTGATGTCCATGGTGAACTTATTATTATCAATATTAATAATATATCATGAAATAATTGTCCAGCTAATGTTGGCTGGCTGCAGGGGGGACCACCATCTGGCAGTGTGTGTGTGTGTGTGTGTGTGTGTGTGACTGCAGCGGCCAGCCCACGATTAGGGATGTGGACTTGGAGATTGGTGGAAAAAACAATTGCCAGAGCAGTGGTTCACGTTTTCAATGCAAAAAAGATTTATTTTCTTTCCCAGTTAGGAATTTTAGCAAAAGCAATCAAAGCACAAAAACAAAGTACTTTAGAAAAAAACAAAGATTCCGTAATCCAATAGCTCAACACGATTACCTTAGTACACAGCTCCTCTCAGCAGGAAAGCTGTCCTTCTACCTTAACCTCCCGAATCACACTGAGCTAGCCTCTTAAGAAGGCCTACCTATTGCCACTGATTGGCATAATAGGGCTGACCCATGAATATGGGGAAACATAGATCTTGAGACTATATTCACTAAACCATTCAATCATGAATTATACATTTACATAACATATGTCCATATGTAAATCCCTCCAACACTATTTAACCCAATACCAAATCACCCTACAATGCATAGTAATTACAAACGTGAAATGTGAACATGACAAACACCCCTGTGACCTAATGCCCCGCTCCCTCCACTGGTGACACACTGTAAAAGTGACATTCCAACGCGAGCGCGCTTTCGCGATGGGACCAGTATGTGCGTGAGCGTGAGAACAAGGAAGTGTGAGTACATGTTAACCAGTTTATGAATTATATTGTAATGCACAGGGTAAATGAATGAGATGATGGGTTAACAGTATGTATATCAGTATAATTGAGCAACAGCAGGTGTATGCAAATATCATGTATGACTGTTGTATATCGCGACAGACCAAACAATTCACCAAATTTGCGGTAAACACCCGACACCATTACCAACTCAAACAGAGGAACAAACAAGCACAACAAACCCACAAAACACCCCACAACACTCTCAACAATGTTCATTGTTCACATATTATGTGACCTTCGGACGGATGCTGTGTAATGGTGGCTGCGTGCGTGCGTGTGTGTGAATGAATGGAGTCACGTCCCTTACTCCCGCATTTCGCGGTAAAACCGTGCGCAATGTTTGAAACAGTGAGAAGGGGAAATGTTCAGCTTCTCACATTTCCTTCCCCCTCTGATGTCTCAACACCAGGGTGGCGAGACAGAAAGTCAGCAACAACGTTCTGCTTTCCAGCCCGATACTGTACCTGGAACCGGTAGGGCTGCAGGGCCAGGAACCATCTGGTTATCCGGGCATTAGAGTCCTTCATGCGGCCTAGCCACTGAAGCGCTCTGTGATCAGTCTCAAGTCGAAAGTCTCTGCCAAGCAGATAATATCTCAAAGTGTCCAAAGCCCACTTTATGGCTAAACACTCAAGTTCCACAGCTGCATATCTTGTCTCTCTGGGGAACAATTTGCGGCTAATGAAAGCCACCGGTCTCTGGTCAGACCCTTCCCCTTGGAGCAGCACAGCGCCAAGACCAATGCCGGACGCATCAGTCTGCACTGTGAAGGGTTGGTCAAAGTCTGGGCTCTGCAACACTGGCTCTTGACACAGGGCCCCCTTCAGGTCATTGAAGGCCCGCTCCTGTTCTGCACCCCACTGCACTCGACTAGACCCAGACTTCCGGGTCAGGTCTGAAAGAGGTGCAGCTCGAGTGGAGTGTCTGCCACGAACCTCCGGTACCAGCCTACCAGACCCAGGAAAGACCGCACGTCCTTTTGGGTTTGTGGCTGGGGACAATCCCGGATGGCTTGCACTTTATCTTTCTGGGGCTTGATCAAGCCCCTGCCCAGCACATATCCAAGGTACCGGACCTCGGGTTGGACGAAGTTGCATTTCTTGGGATGCACTGTGAGTCCTGCCTTCTTGATGCGGCGCAGAACATCAGCCAGATGACGCACGTGATCCTCCCAGGTGGTGCTATAGATCACTATATCATCCAGGTATGCTCCGGCATAGGACTCCGTGCCCTCAAGTACATGGTCCATTAGCCTTTGGAAGGTCGCAGGTGCTCCCTGTAGGCCAAAGGGCATAACGAGGAAATGGAACAACCCTTGAGGGGTTCTGAAGGCAGTATAGGGCCGATCCTGCCTAGCAAGCGGCACCTGCCAATAACCCTTGCATAGGTCAAGGGTGGTGTGTAGCGTGCCTTACCCAGCCGTTCAATCAGGTCTTCAAGCCTGGGCATAGGGTAAGCATCAAAGTGTGGTTGTGCATTAACTTTTCTAAAGTCTATGCAAAATCTAATTTTCCCATCTTTTTTAGGGACCAGCACAACGGGATTACTCCACTCACTGTGGGATCTTTCGATGACCCCCAGGGACAGCATCTCCTCCACCTCCTCCTTAAGTAGAGGCAGAAGACGCTCCGGGATCCTGTACATCCGCTGACGTACCGGGGTGCTATCTTTCAGCGGAATGGAGTGTTCCACTAGGGTGGTGACTCCAGGTGTCTCCCGACACAGACCCGGAGGAATGATGGTCTCCAGGTCTCTCTGCTGCTGTGGAGTAAGGTGTGCTAGGTCCAGGGGTGCAAGTGGTTGAGCAGTTGGAAAAAACTGCTCTGGAGTATCCTCTTCTTCTCCAACGGCTTGCACCATGAGCTGTAGACTGCTCTCGGGAACTCTCTCCCTCCACTCTTTAAGCAGGTTGACGTGGAAGACCCGCTTTGGTTTCTTCCGCCCAGGCATGTTGATCTCATATGTGGCAGGCCCCACCTTCCGGGTAATGGTGTATGGCCCTTGCCACTGAGCTAGCAGCTTGTTCTCAGATGTGGGGAGAAGCAGGAGGACTTTCTGCCCCGGCTGAAGAGTTCTTTGTCTGGCCTTCCTGTCGTACCAGACCTTCTGGCGGTGTTGCACTTTCTCCACTTTGTCCCGGACCAGCTCCGTCATCTCCTCCATCTTTTCCCGCATTTGCAGGACATGGGCAAGAATGCTGTGGGTCTCCGGTGCCTTTGGTCCCTCCCAGGCTTCTTTTAGCAGATCCAGGGGCCCTCGCACTGGTCTCCCATACAGCAGTTCGAATGGAGAGAAACCGGTAGATGCCTGGGGCACCTCACGGTAAGCGAACAGCAAGTATGGTAGCCAGCGGTCCCAATCTTTGCCATTGGCTGACACGTACTTCCGTAGCATGCTCTTTATGGTTTGGTTGTAGCGTTCAACCAAGCCGTCAGTTTGGGGGTGATAGGGTGTGGTCCGTATCCCCTTAATCCCAAGTAAGCTATACACCTGCTTTAGCTTCTTGGATAAAAATGCTGTGCCCTGATCTGTGATTATCTCTTGGGGTATCCCTACCCTAGAGAACAGCTGGAGGATGGCTTGCGCTATGGTGGTGGCAGTTACTTTGCGGAGTGGAAACGCCTCAGGGTAGCGTGTAGCATAATCACTGTGACGGACCGAGCCTCGGTTGCCGTCAAAAATGTGGGTTTGGCCCAAAAGCTCAGAGACAAGAGGGAGGGTTTAACAATATATGTTTATTGATCCTTAACTTTCCTGGATAACTGCTAAGCCTCTGAATATGGCAGAGGACAAACAGCAACAGCCTCCAGATACACAGTGTGACATGCTAGGCCTCTATCTGCAGCGGACAATATTCAGCAGTCTAAAACATAACAGAACCTGCTAAGCCTCTATATTGGGTAGAGGACGACAATCAGCAGTTCAATTCGGTCAACATAGGAACACATACCTGACAAGATTAGACTCCCTCAATTAGACAGAACACTGAACATATATACATGGCGGCCAGCACCATTTCCACACCCCGGGGTAGACACAAAACCAAACAATACAACAATGACAAAACAGAGCCTGAGACACAAACATAATATTGTCATGATCCTCAATCAAATAAATGACTATGACATAAATAAATGATGTGTCCAAGGTTTGTTAAAATCCACTTTATCCAAGTTGGATGGCCCAGACCATTTTTGGTGTCCCCCCTGCCAGTCTGGGCAATTAGCAGTTTCACAGAGGAAGGCGCCAATTGCAATCAGTGGTATGAGTGTTTGTGTGTGCGTGTGTGTGCAAACCATGACTGTTGGGTGCACTAGTGGTTAAACAGTGGGAATCCGTGTGCATTTAATGTGCGGTCGCACCACGACCGTCACACACCCCCCCGCCTCTGGTCTCACGCTGGTAAGCGGGAGAGGAAGTCTGTAGTGGCATTTTCCGTCTTCCATCCGGTGTCTGGCCATGTCGCTTCTTTCTCCAGTCCATCCTCTCTGGCCTTCTGCACGGAGAGCTGGATTCGGACCTTGTCTCGCCTCCTGCAGGGAGACATCTTTAGCCCCACGGGCCAGTTCTGACGTGTCGCCATTCTCTCCTCCTTTGAGGGCTTCTGCCGCTGCCGCTTCGTCAAGCCGCCCTGCTTGTGCCTTTTTTAGTCCCAATCATCGAAAAGGAAGGGAACTCCGCACAAACAGGATGCAGAAAAATAGGTAGTCCAACTTTGCAAAAAAAAAATTAGCCACTCACTCCTGTCCTGTAGGCCAAATCCCACCGCTGCCACCAATTGTGACGGACCGAGCCTCGGTTGCCGTCAAAAATGTGGGTTTGGCCCAAAAGCTCAGAGACAAGAGTGAGGGTTTAACAATATATGTTTATTGATCCTTAACTTTCCTGGATAACTGCTAAGCCTCTGAATATGGCAGAGGACAAACAGCAACAGCCTCCAGATACACAGTGTGACATGCTAGGCCTCTATCTGCAGAGGACAATATTCAGCAGTCTAAAACATAACAGAACCTGCTAAGCCTCTATATTGGGTAGAGGACGACAATCAGCAGTTCAATTCGGTCAACATAGGAACACATACCTGAAAAGATTAGACTCCCTCAATTAGACAGAACACTGAACATATATACATGGCGGCCAGCACCATTTCCACACCCCGGGGTAGACACAAAACCAAACAATACAACAATGACAAAACAGAGCCTGAGACACAAACATAATATTGTCATGATCCTCAATCAAATAAATGACTATGACATAAATAAATGATGTGTCCAAGGTTTGTTAAAATCCACTTTATCCAAGTTGGATGGCCCAGACCATTTTTGGTGTCCCCCCTGCCAGTCTGGGAAATTAGCAGTTTCACAGAGGAAGGCGCCAATTGCAATCAGTGGTATGAGTGTTTGTGTGTGCGTGTGTGTGCAAACCATGACTGTTGGGTGCACTAGTGGTTAAACAGTGGGAATCCGTGTGCATTTAATGTGCGGTCGCACCACGACCGTCACAATCACACACCACTAGAATGTACCGGTGCCCTCTTGGGGTTCTCTCAAGAGGCCCAACAATGTCCATCCCTATCCTGGTAAAAGGAACCTCAATTATGGGAAGTGGCTGGAGTGGAAATGGGCTAGTCTTGTGTTTGCTCGTCATCTGACATATACTGCAGGATTTGCAATAGCCCTGAATGTCTCTATACATTCCCGGCCAATAAAATCTAGCCGCAATTCTCTCAAACGTCTTGGTCGTGCTGAGATGACCTGACCAGGGGATGCTATGACCCAGTGACAGGGCTCTCTCTCTCAGGACTTTGGGAACAACTAGCTGCTCTGCTAATTCTCCCTCTGGCTGGTGATACAACACCCCTCCATGCATCACAAAACTTTCTCCATTGAGTGACGCTTTCACCCCTGTAGCCACACCATCTTCACCACTGACTTTACTACAGGCCTCTGTCAAAGAAGCATCTTGGCTCTGTAGCTGCTTTATATCCAGGGTCATGTCTTCCCACACTTTACTCTCTATCGGAGTGCTATCTACATCTTTCTGCCTCCTAAGGGTCCCCACTAACCTCTCTCTTCTTTTCTGCATTATGGTTTTCTTAGCTTTTAGCTTTTTAGCTATCTCAAAGCTATCAAAAAATGGCATCTCTCTGAGCTCACTAAGCTCTTGGGGTTCTTCTGCTTGGACTTTTGCTTGTGACCTAGTCATGACCACATTTACCGGCTTATGGGCCTGCACCAGCTCAGGCAAGATCAATATGTCCTGTCCAAGGACTACTGGATGGCTGAGACCCTCAACTACCCCTACAGTAAGGCGATAAGTCTGGCTCTGCACCTCTACGTACACCTTGGCTACAGGATACACATGCTCATCACCATTTACACAAATAACTGTCAGGCTCTTGCCAGTGATATATGACTCCTGGTCCACTAAATGGGGCTGGACTAGTGTTTGGGAACTACCTGTATCAATGAGGGCACTAGTTCCTTTTCCACCCACTAGCACTGGGACAGTCTGCAACCTACCCATAACCCCCTGTTTTTGCTCCTCTGACCCAGGGAGACAACAGTGTCCTTGGGCTTTGGGCTGCCAAGCTGGGCAATCTGGTCGCACATGACCTTCTTTGTGACAGTAGTGACACACAACACCATTGGCAGGGCGTTCTCTTTGAAAACTAGACGGTCTATAGGGTCTATAGGGGCTTTTCTCATTCCCTCTACTTTGCTCTCTAGGTCTAGGACCACCACCAAACCCATCTGGCTTACCAGGGGCCGTGGCTCTGTGTCCAGTTTCAGCACGGAAGGTCTTCGGGCCTCGGCGGGCTGCAAGGAAGTTCTCCACCAGTACTGCGGCCTGCTGGCCAGTCTGGGGCTTGTGCTCTTTCACCCACACCCTGACTTCAGGTGACAAGGTGCGGTAAAATTGCTCCAGGATGAGGTCTTCAGCTACCTCTTCGACCGACTTCTGCTCAGGTCTAATCCACTTACGGAACGTGTCTTTCAGCCGCTGGTAGAGTTCTTTAGGAGACTCTCCCGGCCTGACATCTGGCTCACGAAATCTTTTCCTGTAGACTTCTTCATTAATTTCATATTTTTCTAGGATCGCCTCCTTCACTCTGGCATAATCCATACTGTGGTTTATATCCATTGCGACATAAGCACTGCGGGCTTTGCCACTGAGGTGCGGCACGATATACACCGCCCAATCTTCACTGGGCCAGCGATAGGCCCTAGCAAGTCGCTCAAAGGTGGTGAGGTATTGCTCGATATCCTCACCTTCCACATACCTAGGAACAGCTTTTCGGGACCATGCCACTGGAGCGGCGCCATCTCTGTCCAGGTTTGCATTACCTGGCAGTTGGGGCTGAAGCTGCAGTGGTGGCTGCTGATCTGGCTGTGGCTGCTGCGGCGGCAGTGGCGGTAGATCTGGCTGTGGCTGCGGTGGTGACGGTAGATTTTGCTGAGGCGACAGAGATGGTGAGTGTAGTGGCTGATTTTGCTCAACGTCGTCACGGAGCTGGTTCAGTTGGATCTGCACCCCTCGCCATCTCTGCTCCTGCTTACTAGCCTCCCGTTCCTGGGACTTCAAAGTCTTCTCTAGCAGGGTGTACAACCCAGCTATATCACCTGGCTGCTCATGTTGCCTCCGCTGTGCCGTCTCCGCTGTTCCACTGTCTGCCCCTTGTAGCACTTCCTCAGTCCCACTGCCCTCTGGTGGGTCACTCCGGTCCAGCCTATGCTCCATCCTGCGCCACGTGCCGCGAGCCTGCACTCGACCTCGCCCACGCCTCGCACCTCTTTTGCCACCTCTTTTCTCCAGTTTCCTCTAGGGCGCCACAGAATCCCACTTCTGACACCAAATGTGAGTGACCGCAGCGGCCAGCCCACGATTAGGGATGTGGACTTGGAGATTGGTGGAAAAAACAATTGCCAGAGCAGTGGTTCACGTTTTCAATGCAAAAAAGATTTATTTTCTTTCCCAGTTAGGAATTTTAGCAAAAGCAATCAAAGCACAAAAACAAAGTACTTTAGAAAAAACAAAGATTCCGTAATCCAATAGCTCAACACGATTACCTTAGTACACAGCTCCTCTCAGCAGGAAAGCTGTCCTTCTACCTTAACCTCCCGAATCACACTGAGCTAGCCTCTTAAGAAGGCCTACCTATTGCCACTGATTGGCATAATAGGGCTGACCCATGAATATGGGGAAACATAAATCTTGAGACTATATTCACTAAACCATTCAATCATGAATTATACATTTACATAACATATGTCCATATGTAAATCCCTCCAACACTATTTAACCCAATACCAAATCACCCTACAATGCATAGTAATTACAAACGTGAAATGTGAACATGACAAACACCCCTGTGACCTAATGCCCCGCTCCCTCCACTGGTGACACACTGTAAAAGTGACATTCCAACGCGAGCGCGCTTTCGCGATGGGACCAGTATGTGCGTGAGCGTGAGAACAAGGAAGTGTGAGTACATGTTAACCAGTTTATGAATTATATTGTAATGCACAGGGTAAATGAATGAGATGATGGGTTAACAGCAGGGGCGAGTTTAGGCTATTTTTAGTGGGGCCATGGCCCCACCGTGAGATAGCTTGGCCCCACCTGGCTCAGCACATTTTAAAAATATTATATTATGCGAAAATCTTGCTCTGCCATCGCGCAATACTTTGGTTGCACTGGCCAATCTGGCAACCTTGTATGTCTGGCAACGCTGCTTCAAACGAGGCTTATGACTCGTCCACTTATCAACTACATTCGACGCGAAGGCCAGTCGAAGAACAACATGTTTCAAACTGCGCACATTTTTCACACCGCATAAACGATTTTTTTTTAGGGTTTAAAAATCTGAGCATCAAAGGGGATGTAGGCTATGTAATAAAGATTTCAAATACTGACTTGTCTGACAACCAAGCCGGATGTGCGTTAGAATGTTTACATACAACATTTCCTTTAGCTCTCTTGCCGGTCTCTGCTCCAGCAGTTAAAGGCTACCATGGCGAAAAGAAAGGCAGAGCAGGTGCCCCAGAAAAAGGTCTGCCTAACGTTTAAAACATGAGCGGCTACATGAAATAATCCAAACTGACTAAGGTAGGATAAAACTTTCAGACATATTTAGATATGCTCGGAGGCAAACGCGAAAAGAGTTCGCTAGTGGGAAAACGTGCAGTGAACAAAAGTGACATTATTCTGTTTGTCCTTAAAGTTTGTGAGCACTTGGATGCCCGCTGAATGACGTGACCAATCTGGCGAAAGGGTTCGAAGCGCTTCTGGAGGAAGCATAATATGCGGTCCCGGGACGCATTTGTCGAATTCAAGTTCATGGTTATTGAGGTGGTCGCTGAAAAGTGAGCATTTTTCAGATCTGGTAGGCCTACAACTTCGACATTTGTGGCACATTCCAAGCATCTAGCGCCGACTGTGAACGTGGTTTAAGTCTAATGAATGCCACTAAGACAAACTCGTGAGGCGAGAAGATTTGAGGTAGAAATTTCCAATATTTTCAATTAGACCTATAAGGCCCTATTCAAAGTGATCTTGATAACTGCAACAACATTTTGACATATGTTTAGTCAGAAAGGTGTGTCTTCCATAGGCCTGCAGACAAGATGAGCCAAACAGCCAGATAGGCCTAGCTCCCTCAATGTAATTCAAATTACATGTTTTGTAGCTTAGTTTGTTGCAAACCACTCCAGTTATTACATTTTTTATAAAGGTTCCCTTTAGGAAAAAGTACACCATAATTACTATATTTATTGTAAAGCACTGCATTAGCATTTTTCTTTCAATGAAGTTCTACTTAAATGTTGTACCTGCTGAGAAATGACTAAACACCTTGGATACTTTTATTTTGTGTATATATATCATTATCATTCATAACCAGTGAACCAGTCATAACCTCCCTAAACCTTATTTCATTTCAACCAAAGATTCTTTAAGTTCAACTAAACTGACTGGTAAAACACCGTCATTAAAATGTTCCAAAGTCCAGCCATTATAAAGGATATTGAATAAATATCAACCTTGTAGACATATTGATGTATTTGCTGTCATCTTTTTTGGAAACCTATGGCAACGCAGGCTCGTAGTCATTTTCGTAAGGTCGCGTGGTTTACGAATTGCTCACAGTGCTGAAATGTGCGCTCAGAATAAAAAATATTTGCTCAGTGCTGAAAAAAATTAGAGGGAACATTGGTCAAGAGTGCGGCCGAGTGCAATTCCCCGACGTTAAACCGGACATTTTGAGATGTTAATGAAAATTGGGAAAATCTGACCGATGGTTCTTCCGAAGTAGGTTGCTTAGATACTAGTCACTTAGTTCTTATTACTGTATGTTTTTGTGTGAAGTGAATGGGATGTGAGTGGACAGATCTTTATTCCGCCTTTGTCAGGTATATTTGTCTCAGTCTCTCTGTTACCCATCTCAAGCCAGTCTTTTGAAATGAAGAGTTTAAAATTGACTGTTGCAGGGGGAAACACTACTCAAAGCAAATCTAATACTGCAGCTCGAAAATGTATAAATGAACTAGTTCACCTCATATAGCGAGAAATAATGTGCCTCTGTGAGCACTGGGGGCTGGGCCCCCCTAAAGACCAGATCCTAAAATCGCCCCTGGTTAACAGTATGTATATCAGTATAATTGAGCAACAGCAGGTGTATGCAAATATCATGTATGACTGTTGTATATCGCGACAGACCAAACAATTCACCAAATTTGCGGTAAACACCCGACACCATTACCAACTCAAACAGAGGAACAAACAAGCACAACAAACCCACAAAACACCCCACAACACTCTCAACAATGTTCATTGTTCACTTATTATGTGACCTTCGGACGGATGCTGTGTAATGGTGGCTGCGTGCCTGCGTGTGTGTGAATGAATGGAGTCACGTCCCTTACTCCCGCATTTCGCGGTAAAACCGTGCGCAATGTTTGAAACAGTGAGAAGGGGAAATGTTCAGCTTCTCACAGTGTGTGTGTGTGTGTGTGTGTGTGTGTGTGTGTGTGTTTGTGTGTGTGTGTGCTAAGCATCAACAGACCACCTCTCGGCCAGAGGCTCTGAGCCATTTAAAAGAAAAACAGAAAAAAGAGGTAGTGCACACTGTATAAATGTTTTTTTTTTAAGATGTAACTAAATTATATGGCTGTTCCGTGAAACACATGGTGTTAACACTCACAGCATAAAAAATGGCCCAGAACGCCATTCTACTGTTTATAATAATCCTGAACCTTCTGATGCCCACCTCCCCCAGTTGTGTGTGTGTGTGTGTGTGTTTGTATGTGTGTATGTGTGTATGTGTGTGTGTGTGTGTGTGTGTGTGTGTGTGTGTGTGTGTGTGTGTGTGTTTGGCCCACATCCCCCAGTCTCCGCTTGTGAGTTTGAGTCTCCTTTTCATTTGCTTCTTTTAGCGGTTGCTAAAGGTAAAATCCAAGGTAAAAACATTTCTCTTTTCATGTGCCTATGACATACGTACCTCTAAAACATGCACTCTTTTCTTACTGTAGGCTACTTTACTCCTAATTGAATCATATTAATTTTCTTTTAATTATACACCGTCTTATCTTATTATTCATATCTTTGTTATTTTAATTTCTATTTTATATACGGTGTGCTTTTTTAAAATGAGATATATATTTTTTATTTGACTGGTCCTTATCTGAAGCACATTTAATCGCTATATAAATAAACTGCCTTGACTTGCCTTTTCACACCTCCCCTGATGTAGCTGATCAGTAGTCATACCCATATACCCATCTAGAACCGCCAGGCACGAGGACACACAAATATATATCTAAAAGCACCATCACGATGCCTACTTTAAAGCACCACACATGGACATTATGTATCCTCACACTGTGTTCCGCCTGAAAAGGCATGAATAAATGTACAGCAAATGTAAGTATTTATACAGCCTGCCACATGCTTCACTTACACGTGTCATGCTCTCTGTCCTGTGTGGCAGACTGTAGCCTGAATGGCCAGGAGTAGAGATGAGCCGAGAGAAGGTGGATGATGGATCCTGTAGCCTGTAGGGCCAGGAGTAGAGATGAGCCGAGAGTAGGTGGATGATGGTCCACTTCATCATGGGGATCACAGGGTCCATTGTTAAGGATCAAAGTGCTATTTATTCCTCTCCTCTTTGCCACGCAACTGCTGGGCTCTCAATTACGGCATAAAAAGTCAATTATGAGATAAAGGGAAGTGGGGCCCTGAGGATGATAGGAGATCAAAGGGCCCTGCTAAGAGGGGATCCATCTAACCTCGGCGTAGGCCTGCAGAAACGACCGCTGACCGATGGCTAACCACTGAATTTCACACGAACACTCCTCCTCGTTCAGTGCCGTGCTCATTTTCAGTCTCTTCAATGCTGTCATCTCTCCTCCCACAATGAGACCAAAATCAGAGTGGAGGGTTGTAGTGCCGTTATTATGTATAACAGAGGATTCTAGTGCCAAATTTATGTTTATTACACGGCTCTTCTTAATGCTGTAGAATGCTCCATTCACTTGAATGGGGCTTCCCAACGTTCTGTGGTCAATTATTTTTTCCATATTTGACTGTGCTGTGCATAATTGACCGCTGTCAAGGGAAGTGGCCTTTTTGCCTCTGATTCACATCTTTCGAAGCACTCTGCAAGTAGTCCGGTAACTTATCATTTGACTTATCAATTGAGTGCTGTTCGCCCTGTCGTGGCTTATTTTACCGATAATGACCGGCTTTCTATACATTATCCCTTACATAACAGAGGATTCTAGTGCCACTATCTAATATATACCAGAGGATTCTAGAATCATTATCATCTTATAGTCAATCGATATTATAGTCAATTATCAGGTTTTGTTTTGGAATCCACTGCTACAATTTGAAAACTCCCACTTCTAAATACTCACACCTTCCTAAACAGGAAGGCTCTCATCTCAGCTGTCAGCACTGAGCTAATTTGGGAGTATGCTTTACTTGAGCTGTGTGTTATGGCAGTTATTAAAACCTACATAAACATGTTGTGACAAAAATCACATCCAGTCATTCATCATCATGACAGCCGATGTATAGTGAAGTGATGTATTAATGACATTACCATTAATTAGTAATTTACTGTGCTAAAAAAACGTTATGTGACATAAAACCTTTTTATGTGGTATTGAGCTGTCATAGCATTTAATTAGAGAATAACGCACCTGCCATGATATCTTTATGGAACTCTTATGTTAGTCCTGTGATGGAGCCTTCAAAGAGGTTTTCAATACTTTTACATTCACCTAAGGATGCTTGGAACTGACTGACTGTATGGGATGATGTACAAATTGTGTGGCTTGGTCAGCACTCTCGAAAAGATCAGTAACGTCCAAAAGCAACTGATGAGTTAGGATGAAGGGGTTTTGAGATTTCACCATAGTCTATGAAAATCTCGTAGTCATGGATATTTGTGATCTCGATCTTATTTTTTTATTTATATATTTGTTTAGTTTAGGTTTTTTTCAGTGCCAGGTGCTTGATTGATGGTGGGTTACAAGTGTATAGTGTCTGTAAACAACATCAAGCTGCCGTTCACTCCGACCGGTTTGATCTGTGTGAGAAGGGAAGAGGTGAATGTCTATGGTGCCTGTAAACAACACCAAGCTGCCGCTCACTCCGACTGGTTTGATCTGTGTGAAAAGGGAAGAGGTGAATGTCTATGGTGCCTGTAAACAACATCAAGCTGCTGTTCGGCATGATTGACAGATGCAGACGTTCTGTCAGGCACAAAACTTTAGAACATAGCAAGCCATTCACTCTGACCGGTCTGATCTATCTGAAAAGGTAAGAACTGAATGTCAAAAAGCAGTGAAAAAAGAATACTGAGGTTCCTGAAAAGCCAGAAACCAGTCATACAAGGAAAAAAAGATAAACTCTAGGTGCAAAAATTTGAAACTCGACAGTCTATCTCGACAGCAATAACTGGTCCGTTAGTTTCCTTTGTGATAAAATAGTTATACAGTAGTCAAATATTCATGATCAATACCCAGAGAGCAATTACTGTTTTGGTAGTTGTACAATATCCTTAATCAATACACATATAGCATGTCCTGCCCTGTGAATTGATCTGAAAGAGAAAGTGGAAAGACTACTTTAGACCCTTGTCAATAAAGTGGGTAGACAGTAAAGATATGCATCTACTACATGACTATGTTGAGAAATGTTCATGTTTTTATATAGTACCTGTGTTATCTCTGCAGGTCAATGTATGAGAAAGTTGAGATTCCGTTCGGTGTTAAGCCATGCATAACTCCAGATCCTGTCCAGCACTGTCTGTGAATCGATCACCTTCAGTTTGTATATTTGATACAGTTTTCCTCTGTGTCTCCTGCCATAAGTCAGCTCAGAATCTATATTATCACTGTCTCTCTCATGACGTCAACTATCAGAATATCTGTGGACAAAAAGAAAACAATCTGGCGATTGCAGTGCCGTCCTTACATTTGCTTAGCTGAATGTTTTATCAGTGGTTAGGTGACACACACACACACAGATTATAATCAGATTATAATCATACAGGGTTATAATTATATAGCTTTTTAGAGGTACACTATATCATTTGGTGGAACTGTCAAGGGGAGATTTGATTGGCTCTCTTGAGAGCACGTTTACAGCCTGGCCTTGTTCTTGACACTTTAGTAAATAACTACTGTATATGTGTATTTTCCCAACAGTGTGAAAAAGAAAATAATGTGGAATCAAATTCATTTGCATTCATTTTATTTTGATCACAGTCTGCTTTAATGTAAGTGCTTGTGAAATCTCGCATGTGGTATAGATTAAGCTCACTTAGAAGTAAATGTTATGTTAATCAGCAGTAGCCATCCAGCGTAAATACAGACATGTGTCACCATTCAGTGTATAACTGTAATATTTGTATATATTCCCAACAGTGTGGTAGTAAAAGAAAATAATGTGAAATGAAATGAATTTGCTTTAATAAAAATACACACATGAATTTCATGTTTCATATATTGCCTTCCAGCCTCAATTCAGAGACATGACTTTTGGCCCGTATCACCCAGCCCTTGGAACTTCTCTGTGCAGTCTTCACGTCCTGTGCAAATAGCTGTAAAACATCACCTGAATTTCACGGGTTGTCAGCTCAGTGAAATCATGTTCAGGCCCTTATGTACAGTGCCCCAATGCACAACGCTGTTTTCTTTTTAAATGAAACTTTTATTTTCTAAAATGTTCTTTCAAACTTGTTCTGTTTACGAGTCTTCGCTGCTGTCTCTCTTGCAGGAGTATGGCTTCTGGGAGTTCAGCGTTGGCTGCCTCCTGCCCCAGTCTGCTGTAGAGTGGAACTGAAGTGTTAAAATCGCAGTGTTGAATTTGTTATGATCCTAAATGAGTAGATTAAATGCCACAGAGAGGAAGCGAGCAGTGGCCTTTTGACTGAAGGTGGACATAAAACACTATAGCTGAAATCGAACCCTACAGTGTGTTAGAATAACCAATAAAGCTGAGCAGTGCAATTAAGCTTGATGGTTCCCTAATATTTCATTGTGTGTGTGTGTGTGTGTGTGTGTGTATCAAGGGGCATTGAATGAACCTCAAATAGTATAAGATCCTCAAGTTCCAAAAAAGTGCCTTATGAGCAATACTGCTGTGCTGGGTCCAATTCATCAGTGTTTGTAGAGGAGTTGTGGTCCCCTCTTAAACTTGAATTGTGATTGTTTGTGTGTGTGGCAGGGGTTGGGGGGGGGGGGGGGGGTTTGAATGGGTTGTTGTAGTTGGTGTGCTGTAGTAAGAGGGTAACTGTAAGGTCAACGTGATGTATTCCATTAACTTAACTTTTTAATGAGTATGTGGTGTGGGGGATTGTTGCTAGTCGTTTGTTGCCCCCCCCACCCCACCCCAGATGGGTCCTTCTCTGAGCTGGGTTCTGCTCAAGGTTTCTTCCTAAATGGAGTTTTTCCTTGCCACGGTCACCTTGCGCTTGCTCTGAGCAACAGCTGTGGCAGGAGTGTCAACTCATTTTCACTCCAGGCCGCTTCACCAAAACATTTAGCTTAACTTGTTGAGGGCCAAATGACAACACCGCAGTCTTCATAATGATTTGTTTAGTTTACTCAAGAACTCAATGTTTCCATTAGATTTCACCTCTGAGGCGATGTCTATTGTTAAAGGTGAATAAAACTGAATTGAACTGAAGCGCCCTCATCCCTGCTGTGAGACAGTTGGCACGCTCTCTGTGTAAGTGGTTGGATGACCCAGACACACACACACACACACATACACACTCTCTGTGTAAGTGGTTGGATGACCCAGACACACACACATACACACTCTGTCAAAGTGGTTGGATGCCCCAGAGTTCAAAAGCAGCACCGGTGTCTGTTGCTTCAGCCAGGCTGTTTCAGCAGAGGTTGCTTTTTAAGCGGCTGCATTTGCATCTTAAATAAGAGGGGGGAGACGAGTCAGTGTTAACAGGCTTCCTGCTGACCGTTAGCTGTCACGGACGCAGAGAGAGGAAGAGAGATCGAGAGAGAGGGAGAGGGTGAGAGAGAGAGAGAGAGAGGGCGAGAGAAAGAGGGCGAGCGCGACAGAGACAAGTGGTAACTTAGTAGTAAAGGTCGAAGGATATAAGATATTTATTTCAGATATAAAGATCAGATACAAATCTGATGCTTATAAAAGACAGACAGATAGACAGACAGACAGATAAACACACATAGACAGAGAGAGAGAGAGAGAGAGAGACTGATATCAACTACAGCATTTGAATCCAATGCTCACACAAGGCAAATAGACAGATACAGAGCAAGAGAGAGAGATCGATCGAGAGAGAGAGAGAGTTCTGCGTGAAGGCTGCCAAAAGCTCGATGTTCATTGATTATTGGCTTCAAGCCGCCAGCTGTGTAAGTCTCAGACGCAGGCAAAGCAAACGCTACTACATCCCAGACACACACACACACACACAAACACACACAGCTCCTTGCGTCTCCCTGAGTCCTTTGATCAGGACATCTTAGGGTGCACTGATAAAAATTGTTTGGTTGGACCAGACAACTCTTAAAGCGCGCTGACGTGAGATTCTGGAGATCGGCCCAGATTTGAACCGTGATGGCGAGTTCTTTGTCTTTCTACTCGCTGCCAAAACTGCTGCTGTTTTTGATTTCCTGATGATTCACTTCAGTCATCATTCTAATTTAACAGCACGTACACAGCAGCTTCCATATGTACCTGGTAACGGTCGCCTAGGCAGTCAGGTGAACACAATGAAACATCTGTCTAGACCGCTGTGTTCTCACCGGCGCAAACATTACACGCCGAAATTATTCCCAAAAACTGCATGATTGGATGAGCCGAGACAGAATAACAGTCTGAGAGGACGTCCTCAGTAATCACGGCACAGGAAGTGACTCATGCCTTACATCTGTCACGTATAAGTTGGTCGAACTATTTCATTTCACCGGTTTCATTCGCCTTTGAAGCTTAATCGAGTCCTCTTAATGCAGTTTGAAGTCATTTCCAATTATTTGAAAAAGTGTGTAAAATCCAAAATCCACCTCTAAAAGAAAAAAGCACAGACTGCAATTTGCTTATGAGCTTCACCTGAAACAACTCTCTCACACACAACACACACACACACACACACACACACACACACACACACACACACACACACACACACACACACACACACACACACATCATGGTTTCCAAATGACCCGACTGGTCTGTTTTGAAGGAAAGAAGTCTTTGTGTTGTATTTGTTCTAACTCTCACATGTGATATGATGATTATAGCAGTGGACGAAAGAAGCACCTGCACCTGCGTTACAGCTAAAAATTGATTAGTTTGCTTTGCACAAAGTGTGAGTGTGTGTGTGTGTGTGTGTGTGTGTGTGTGTGTGTGTGTGTGTGTGTGTTTGTCTTTGTACTTGTACGTGTTGGAGACAAAAAAGACAGAGATAGAGAGATGAAGAGAGAGGAAAATATAGAGACAGTGTGTGATGAGTTGTGTGTGTGTCGACTCTGTCTCTCTGTGATATTGGTTGTCTTTAGGCCTGTTAGAGACAGAGATAGAGCGAGAGAGAGAGAGAGATGAAGAGAGAGGAAAATAGAGAGGCAGTGAGTGATGAGTTGGGCTTCTTTAGCCTATTGCCCCTTGCATCACGTGTGCTACTAGCATGGTGAGACAGTGAGGCAGATTGCAATCAACGTGACCATGAATACTATTATAGACGGGCTAAGTGAGAATCAACAGGTGGGGATGGGGAATCTGGGGATGTGTGTTTTTGAAAGTGTGTGTGCACGTGTATGTGTGTGTGTGTGTGTGTGTGTGTGTGTGTGTGTGTGTGTGTGTGTGCATGTGTGTGTGACGAGAGAGGGACCTGTGTTTTAACAGATAATGATTAGCTTGTTTACCACAAAACATCTTTGATTGCGTGTGTTCGTCTCTGTGTACACGTGTGTATTTGTGTGTGTGTGTGTGTGTGCGTGTGTGTGTGTGTGTGTGTGTGTGTGTGTCTGTCTCTGTGAATGGCCATGCAATCAGGCAGCAGAGTACTAACTTTCACTGTTACGCAGAGAGGGAGGAACTTCAGAAAGTCTGTTTAATTTGAGTTCTCCTATTGCATGCTCATGCGAATGAAAATATGACCTACAACTTCCCAAACAAAGGAAAAAAAAAAAAAAGGATCGAGTCATATTCAGAGTCAAAAACAATTACATTTAGAAACTATTGCCCAATCTGTGCAGAAATTTGGGTACATACCAGTGCACCAGTCTCCAGTGAAGGGGTCCTTGTACTTGTACTTGGCTGACACTGACCACATACTACAGTGCTTTATTTTCACCCCAATTAAGTTTAATCAGAGGGCATTGAGATACATTATTCAGTTCCATTAGCACACTTTCAATTCCAGCACCAGGCAGAATGATTTACATGTAGAAATGCTTCTTTGACTGAAGGTACTTAGGGCCTGATTTACTTACATTGCGACCGCAACTAAATCTGCGGTCGCACATTAACGCACAGTGTTTTTCCCTATTTTCCGTGGTATTTATCAAACCAGATCTGCACTGGGCAATCATTATTAAGCGCACTGTTAAAAGACGGGAGAAATGGCCTGCAAGTTACTGCCACCATGGATATTCGAGGAAGAGAAAAGGGATGGAAAAAATGGACATTCATTGAATATGTGTGCTCTCTGTTTCGGTAAATGTGTTCGTGGATTGAAGGTGGGAATGTTTGGATGTGGGTGCAATCAATGGCTCCAATTACGTTCGGAAAGTTTGCAATTTCAAAAAAAGTCCTGTTTGATGTCTCTAATTTCAGCTATGGCAGTGGGGAAATGTATTGACCAGTGCGCCGTAGCAATGCGTCGAGTACCTGGGTGAATATTTGGCTGAGTGAAGGCTGAGATATACCAACTACTGATGCTATAACTGTTTGAAATTATCCGGATGCCAATATTTTCAATGTTGTCCGGAGTTTAACAACTGATGGAATGGAATGTGATCGCCGGTTGGAGGGTTCGATGTTGTCTCTGACCTGGTTCAGTAATTGAAGTATTGCGTGGCTGGTTAACCTGTACCGTCTAATGATTTATGGTTCGCTTAACTGAAAAAGTGTTATACGAGTTGAAAAAAATATTTCTGTGCGCTGTCT
>NC_137918.1:4969806-5002306 GCF_963457725.1 Sprattus sprattus
GTGCGCACACGCGTAGAGTTGGTAAAATTGTCACAGAATACAAAAAAACAAACAAACAAACAAGCAAAACAAAAAAGACACCTGCTGGCGTACATGTTTCATTATTTATTAATTTCCTTTCAAATCAGCGTTTGGAGGAGCTCTCTGCTGATCATCATCATTAAAGGAAAACGGTTAAATGAAAACCCGCTTCTCGCCGGGCAGCTGACGAGGTGCGACTGGATCCCAGTGTGAGGCCGAGGAGATTTGTTTTTCCTAATCTCACAACAGGATGGCAGGCTGTAATTAAATATGGAGAGCTTTGTGTGTGCACATCGATATCGCGTAAACGCCACGTCTCTGGGAAGCCAAAGACTGCTCTAGGCTCTCCTGGTCATCAGCAGATGGACAACCAGAAGGCCCTTTGATGGCTGTGGGAGGGGGGAAAGAAGACATTGAAAGAAGATAAACTACCTCACTCACACGCACATACACACACACGCACACACACACACACACAAAAACATAAGGACTGTGAGACTCTTCTGAATGGAAATCTTTAAACAAGCAAAGAAAAAATCCCCCCTCACGCACCTGTTTTCCCCTTGTGAACCTGTGCCTGATTAACTCCTGGGCACATGTTAAAACCAGAGCCAACATTTTATTACTGTGTGTGGATCTCACGAAAACCTGACTTTGACTGAGTTGTCTGCCTCAACATACTAAGGTTAGGGGAACACAAGCACACAGTATCTGTGATTCAAATTCGTTTTTTTTATACCATTTTTGATCATACATCAATTGCAAATCAACACAACAAATATATACAGGGCCCAGTCTTTACACAGAGACCTGAGACTACCAGCTCCTCAGTATAGTCTATGACTGGCGTTTGATGGGGTATGAACATGGTGTTTGCCGATGCTGCCCGCGTACCACGGCTATCCACGGCTTATCCGTTTAAGGAATGATCCAGTAATTTCCCACGAATGCGTGACTAACGGCCTCCTCTACGGCTAGCAGTCGCGGCTCCTTGTGGCTCGCCCCCTTGTTTTTATTAGGCTCCTCTTCAGCAGCGACTCTGACTTCATTACCCCTGATTGTGCGAGGAGGAGGAGGAGGAGAGCTGCAGGGATGGGTCAAGGAAAACAGAGAAAGGAGAGAGAGAGAGGGAGGGAAAAAAAAGAGAAGATGGGATTCAAACGGCTACTGAGCCAACAGAAAAAAAATTAATTGGGGCTCGGGGGACAGAGAAGCTCTTTACATTTGCAAATTTGGGCCTTTGTAGCCGAGACAGAGCGAGCGCGAGAAGGTCCTGTGGGGGCGGGAAGGCGGTTATGTTGACAAAAAAGTTAAAAAGGGGGGCTTCCACCAAGCCTGCTCGGCATGTTTGCGCACAAGTTCATTTAGGACTGATTTGTTTTTTTCCCCCCCTCACAGTCTTCCCCCTTTCAAATGTTCTGAGTGAAGTTAGAGGACTTGTGATATACAGTATATACATATATATATATATATATATATATGGAGAGAGAGAGAAAGAGAGAGAGAGGGGGATACAGAGGGAGGTAGAGATACACAATCCTGACGCTTAGTACTTCAGTGGATTAGCCAAAAGACTGAAGACAGACAAGCCATGGTCATAATAATAATAATAATAATAATTCATTTTATTTTTAACGCACTTTTCATTCAAAAGAATCTCAGAGTGCCTACATATAAAAAATTAACTATAATAATACAATAAAATTAAAAACAAATTTAAATACTAGCGTAAGCATAACAGAAAAGATTTAATACAAGGCCAAAAATGCCTTCCTGAATAAAAACGTTTTTAGTGGTCATGAGGTTGATCACAAGGTCGAGGGAGCCCAAATGTCCACATGACAGTCCAAAACACTAATGCCAATTTCAACTGTACTGTAAGTTACTTTGGATAAGAGCATCCACAGAATGATATAATGTGAAATGCAAATTCTCCATACATGTCAAGCCTTACGGATTTCCAAGTAATAAATAGAAGAGGTTATTTAATCCATTAGTTAATATTTGCCAATTAAATTACCTCTTCTATTTATTACTTGAAAATTGAGAGTCAGAACCTGTGTAGGATAGTACTTTATTATATGGCAACGACAGTACGAGCATTCTGATTGGCTAATGGGTAGTCATGCCAGCCGCGCATTGACGTTGTAGCCGGTCTGCGGTCTGATAAGTATTCTTATTGCACACCCCATCAATCTTAAAAATTAGTGATACCATGCACCAAGTACTAAACATTACATCCTTAAAAATTAGCGATATATCAACAGCCCTGAGTATGTATTGATAGAATCAGGACTCCTATTATGAAATTATCTGAGAACAGGAAACCAGTGAATGTCGTGTAGTGATGGGAAGTTCGGATCATTTTACCGACTCGAATCTTTGAATCTCGTTCAGTAAAATGAACGAATCTTTTTTCGAGTCTCTCGTTCATTTTAACGGGGGGGGGGGGTGCTACTCAACATTTTGAAATTTTATAGCCAATTCACTGGCGTAAATACGTCCACTACAAATACGTATCATATTTTCATGGAGGTTACTACATGTAAACCAGCAGATACAAATTCCTGCATTCAAATAATATTATATGAAAGTTTGGATGAAATGGTCATTTATTATCACATAAGCATTTAATGATCACGGCAAACAATTACGCTGCACTGAACAGTAAGTAAAGTTTTAAAAAGTTAAAATAACTAAACCTGTAATTATTTCTTGTGAACGAATATCATTCACGTCTTACTAACCATAGACACTCGGAAGTGAACTAGGTTAATAAGTCCTTTCTGTTTCCTCTTCTGAGCCTATGCAGGTTACGTGAAAAAATATCCAGAGCCCAGTCAAAATGAACGAAACATTTCGGTTTTCTCTAGCTTCCCATGCTGAGCCTATGCAGATCACGTGAAAAATGATCCAAATACTTGTATCCGGCAGATGACCTAATCGTTCACCTCCCGACCGTCTTTGGATCAACGTTTCGTTCATCTGCCGGATATCGTTCAATGATTCGTTCTTTTGCCGGATATCAGTCTTTCGTTCAATGATTCGTTCTTTCGCCAACCGTGTCTTTGGATCTATGATTCGTTCATCTGCCGGATATGGGTATTTCGTTCAATGATTCGTTCTTTTGCCGGATCGTTCAATGTTTCGTTCTTTTGCCAAACGTGTCTGTTTCGTTCAATGATTCGTTCTTTTGACAACCGTGTCTTTGGATCTATGATTCGTTCATCTGCCGGATATGGATCGTTGGATCCTTTTCCACGTGACCTGCATAGGCTCAGTACAGTCAGCTAGAGGAAACAGAAATGATTCGTTCTTTTTCCGACTGGGTCTCTTGGATACGGGTCTTTGGATCATTTTTACGTGACCTGCATTCAACAAATCATTTCTGTTTCCTTGGCTTAGCCAATGCAACAGTCCCAGTTGTCCCGATGCGCGGTCATGAACGAGAAAAAGAACGAATCTTTTTTTGAGAGGACTCGTTACTCTCGAGTCGTTGTAGGGATTCGTTCAAAATGAACGAATCGTTCACGAACGACACATCACTAATGTCGTGGTAAGATGACAGTTGAAGAATAAACACTCAAGAATTCGCGAACATTTTGATATCGGGTAATACTTTATAGGACTTCAGAAGCAGCGAAAATGTGTTGTTGAAAGTGATGATGAAGACTTGACTACTTGACTATAGTTTGAAAACCTTGCGTTTAACTGTAAATTAAAGCCATTTAAGATGAGCCCTGTTGTCCGTTTTCTATTGATCATTGTAACTTGAAGTTAGCAAGTCATTGTTTGCTAGGCAACACCTGAAACACTGTGTCGTGAGAAGACTTGAGAGCTGAACAAAACGACATGTTTTCTATTTACAATTACCTTTTATTTTCAAAATAAAAAGAGCTTAAATGCCATATAATAAACAACTTACTAACCTCGACCGTTCGGTCATGCAGGTATATCAGACTTCGGCCCCCCGCATCAACCTCGCTACGCTCGGTCGATACGTTCCCAGATAGCAAGCATACGTTGGCCCTACGTTGGCAAAACGTTGTGAGCCAACGGTGCATATCGTTGGCCTGACGGTGTGAGCCAACGCTGGCCCTACGACATTTTGGCCGCTGGCCTAATGTTGGCCCAACGTTGGCAAATAGGAGTGAGTGTCGGGTCTTGGTTTGCTTTTAACCAATTGCCAACGTTGGCTTAACCAATTGCCAACGTTGGCTTATAACCAATTGCCAACGTTGGCTAATAACCAATTGCCAACTTTAGCTTATTTTTGTTAAACCAAAGCTATTTTTCGCTTTCTATGATCTTACAGAAGTCCACCCGATGTCTATTCAATGTCATAATTCAATAATTCAAATCAGGATAAGGTGTTACAATGTCCCATAATCCAAGGACGGTCATACTTCTTGCCACCACAATTAATGCATCCAAAAACTTAAACCAACCTATCGTAACGCGACCTATCCCGCGGGCCACCAAAAAAATCTGCTTAACAAATATGTTTTTATCAATATAAATATGGTTTAATGAATCAACCTTACATATTTCAGAAGTGACAGGTGTGTAAACAATGCATGAAGTCCTGTTTGACCCTCAGCAGGAACATCTCTTACCGTATTTTCCGATTTGTTTTGTACAGTCGCGAATGGCAACAAAGTCGATAGCCTAGGCACGGCCCGTAAGGAATTTAAACAGACAGCAGTTACCTACAAAAATCATTTATTGTTGGCAACACGCAAGCAAAGACAAAACAAGCGAACACACAAATAAATTAGTCTTGGTAGGCTAGTCCGCATCAGAGCCGTCATCCATGCTGCTGCTGCTGCTGCTGTCGCTGGACACCGGATCACCAGCCGTAGAGATAGCTCAGCTGCTAACTAAATGACAGGTAGCTAGCCAGCTAACAGAATCAGCGTAGACAAGAATGTGAATTCTGCGCCTGCTTGCGTTACCTAGTCGATAGTGCTACGTCTTATGTGGTTAATTAACGATACGGTTCCTACCTTTACTGATAAATGTGGATCAAAAGTTTAAATAACTTGTTGAAAATTGAAATGACTCGCTACAGTCAGAAAAAGGTGACGAAGGCAGTTCACAATATCTGCTAACGGTTTTTAATTTTAAAATAAGCTCGTGGCTATTTGTATTGTCACGCAGTGATACAGAGATAGGCTATATTCTGAAAGTGTTTACAGAGACGCGGAATCACAATGTCTGGCCACCAGTACGCTATATGCTTTTAATACTCATGTTTATCTTAATAAAAAAAACACAGGATTGACTACCAATATGCCCAGCAGAAAAAGGTGGAATGGTTAAAAAAAAAAAAAAAACACACAATCAAAATGCTGGGCAGCTGACGTTGAGCCAACATGAACCCAACGTCAACTGCCCAACCAATTGCCTTTTTATATTAATGTTGGGCAGTTGACGTTGGGTCAATGTTGGCCCAACGTTGGAATTCCAACTCCAACTGTAAAAAACACAGAGTTGGAATTCCAACCTTGGGCCAACGTTGAACCAACGTGAACTGTCCAACCGTTGCATTTTGACGAGACTGCTGACGTTGGTTCAACGTTGGCCCAAGGTTGGAATTCCACCGCCAACCTTTCCAACCAGTCGCCAACCAATGCCGCAGTTGGGCCAACGTGTGCTTGCTATCTGGGTTACGGCCTCTGTCTGATATATACCTGCATGACCTCACTCTCGGCCAGTAAGTAGTTAGTATCATATCCATTGCTTGCCTCCAAGCAAAATTATACGACTGACTATGTTAACCAGATGGCTCTGACCTTTCCCCCAACAATATGCAATCGTTTAAGGGCTTTTGGTGGTACTTCTACACGGCTAGCCATGGCAGTGTTCTGGAGAGGATGAGGCCCAGATCTGGACACAACTCTCGGCTATCTGGGGAGTGATCTGGTGGAGGGGCACACTGTCCAATGTCTATCTATGAGTGTGTTTGTGTGAATAATCATACTTCACTTGTCTGTCTGGCTGCTGTGTGTGTGTGTTTGTGTGTGTGTGTGTGTGTGTGTGTGCGTGTGCGTGTGCGTGTGCGTGTGCGTGTGCGTGTGCGTGTGTGCGTGTCTGTCTGTGTGTGTGTGTGTGTGTGTCTGTCTGTCTGTCTGTCTGTCTGTCTGTGTGTCTGTGTGTGCTGTCTGCATGATAGAGGGGCATCAGGACCAAGAACTGGTTGCACACAGAAACACAGCTCATTTAGACCCCCCTCCCACACACACACACACACACAATCACACACACATACTTTTAGAACATGTCCTTGCATTTAAACAGCATAACAAAATTATAAGTAGAACTGTTTTTAACCTGCACCGTGAAAGATTTCTATCATAGTTTAAAAAAAGAATGTGTTGACTCATCACAGGTACTTATTTTAGTCTTTCCCCAGTGTAAACATGTACACGCTCAAAAAAAGAAAATCCCAGAAAGGGAACGCCTTTCGTTCACCTCAAAACTAAAAAGCTCCTTGAGTACTCTACAACATTCACTTTTTTTGTCAGCATTTATCGTGTATCTATCCAGCTATTCGACAAAGTGGCAGTTCACTGAGGATATGGCGACAAAGTGCGACACACACAGACAGACAAACACCAGGACAACCTCTGGAGTGAAAAATGACGTTGGCGAAGAGACGCATTGTGGAGTGACAGGGAGCCTTCCAAAACGGGTAATTACCTGCCAGCTCTCGCCCAATCAAATCACTCCTTGTCTGAATCAACAAGGGTGCTCCGCAAGGTTGGGGGAAGGGGGGGGGGGAGTTAGAGGGGTAAGCAAACAAAACACTCCCTCTTGAAGTCATGTATCGACAAGTCAGCTTGACATGCCAGTGAGAGCTGTTAAATAAACACCTCTGAATTTAAATGCAGTCTGTGATTAGATGTGAGTTGTTGTTCAAAGCGGTGTGTTACAGTTGAGTAGAGAAGACTTACAAGCAACTCTTTCCTGTGCCACAGCCTGAAGTGCAACTGCACTCGCTAAATGTTTCTTTAAACGCTCAAATCAGTCTCTCTCACTCTCACAGTCTTTTTAAAGGTAGGAGTGTTTTACTTGTGAGTGAGTTGGGGGTTTAGTGAGGTAACATGCATTAATGCTGCAAGGCTATATAGACCACTGTCATTTCAGAGGTACTCTCTCTCTCTCTCTCTATATCTCTCTCTCTATCTGTCTGTCTTTCTCTCTCTCTCTCTCTCTCTCTCTCTCTCTCTCTCTCTCTCTCTCTCTCTCTCTCTCTCTCTCTCTCGCTTTCCCTCTCTCTGCCCCTGAATAGCAGGGTTTGCATCCAACTCTCACTTGCATATTACATTCAGCTAATTTTGCATAGCACATTCAGCTAAAGATATGGGAGTCTAAAGATATGGGAGTCTGTGCCTATCCATCTGCTGTGTTTTTGCAAATCATAAATGAACATTAAGCCCGAATCAAAGGAGGAGTTGTGAACAGCTGTGGGTTCAAAACTTGAGGCTGTCAACCTAAACGGAAACACATAATGTAATCTCAACAAATGCGATTTTTACGAATCCATTTCCATCAACCTTAGTCGCATTATACCCTATACGTATAGAGAGTCAATCCATCCCCCCCTGTGAATCAATTTCTTATCCGACTAAGAAGATTTTATGCAAATTTTTTTTGCAAAGCGGTGGGAGGGAGAAGATAGAAAGGCAGATTTCAGATGTCAGAGTCACGCCAGTGTCACGCCAGTGTCACGCCAGTGACACCCACAAGAAAGCCAGAAGGCCACACAAGTATAAAGGGGAGTAGGACAATTGTATGTGGATGTGTGTGTGTGAGTGTGTGTGTGTGTGTGTCTGTGTGTGTGTGTGTGTGTGTGTGTGTGTGTGTGTGTGTGTGTGTGTGTGTGTGTGTGTGTGTGTGTGTGTGTGTGTGTGTGTGTGTGTGTGTACCTGTACCTGTACCTGTACCTGTGTGGGTGCTTGTGAGTGTGTATTTGTGTGTGTGTGTGTGTGTGTGAGTGAAACGGAGAGTGAGAGTGTGTGTGTATGGTGGGCATGTTTAACATTAGGTGTATCACGCGACGTGGCGATGGAAACAGCTCAGCATGGCGTCACAGAGGACAGGCTTTGTGTTCTGATTAAAACAGGCAGGGAATTGGCTTCATGTCGAATGAGCTGAAAGCCATCGCGCTCCTGCCAAGATTTATGACTTATTTATTTGTATGCAGCGTGTCTGGACTGAAAGAGACTCAGCGGCAGGGGCAGCTCATATTGGATTCGCCCCTCACTATTCTTCAACCAGAGAGGAGGAAGATGAGGTGGGGTAGAAGGGTACACGCTTTGGGGCAAGATGTGATTTGCACAGAGCCACTCCAGCTGCTGTAGTAAGCATCAAACAACTATTCTGTTTTTTATTTTATTTTCCTCTTCCATCTCTCTTCATAGAAAATGGGATAAAAATGATATATGAGCTGATACACTTGGAAGATTGATTCATCGTTGGCAAGGAAGAGTAATATCTGTGTTTATTTATTTAAGGCATAAATAGATTTATTTCGAGATTAAATGGGCTGGGGGAAGTGGAGGTGGTTGCCGTTTCTAATATTAGATTAGATCCAATCTTATTGTCATTGCGCCGAGTACAGGTAGACGTCAGTGAAACGCAGTCAGGATTCAACCTGAAGAGTAAAAGAGTAGCAGTATTTACAGATAGCATCTACCAAGGAGAGTAAAAGATTAGCAGTATTTACAGATAGCATCTACCCAGAAGAGTAAAAGAATAGTATTATTTACAGATAGCATCTACCCAGAAGAGTAAAAGAATAGTATTATTTACAGATAAATGCAAGAACATACTACAGCATAAGTGATGCTATATCTTCCAGTATGTGATGTGTTATTGACAGTGGAGAGCAACATGGAGTTTATTTTATGTAACACAATGCATACTAGAGGTGAAGTTGATATAGTATATAAGGGGAGTGTATACCGTATATAAGGCTTGTATGTCAGAATGGACCTTGAATGTACAATGTCAACAGTACTAATCTGAATAGTGTGAAAGGTTCAGCCTTAGCAAGAATAAGCAAAACTAAAGTACTGAGACAGTGCAGTAATGAGTGCAGTAACGGTTAGCCCTGTGGCGTGGAGTTCAACAGTGTCACAGCCTCAGGGAAGAAGCTCCTTTAAGGCCAGATGGGAGGAGAGTAAGGAGCAGAGTAAATAGTCCATGGTTAGGGTGGGATGTATCCTTGAGAGGGCTTTTCGCTACTCCCAGGTAATGTTTCTTGTACATTTTCTTAATGGAAGGTGGCAGTGTTCCATTGGTTTTATGGTCTGATGGTCAGACCAATTCCAATGCCACACTAAGATGCATTCGGTGAGTATATGCTCTCAGCGGTACAGCGGTATAAGTCCATCAGTATCCTGGGACAGGCTCCACAGGAAGTGATGGTGCTGTTGCTGGGACACGGGTGAGCTTTCTCAAGGCTCCACAGGAAGTGAAGGTGCCGTTGCTGGGACACGGGTGAGCTTTCTTAAGGCTCCACAGGAAGTGAAGGTGCTGTTGCTGAGACACGGGTGAGCTTTCTCAAGGCTCCACAGGAGAGAGCGTCGGAGATGAGATCTGTCATTGCACGAGAAATGCACCCCTGGTCAGAGAGCAGGTTTGATTCCCCATAGTACTGGAGTGGAGGGAGTGACAAAACTATGGGACTAATCTAATGTGTGTTTTAACAGGATAGTTAAGTCTGATGCAGCATGCACACACACACACACACACACACACACACACACACACACACACACACACACACACACACATACACACAAACACACACACACACACATACACACACACACACACAGACACACACACACAAATGTATTTCATCCAAGGACTTTGCTTTCACCAAAACACCAAATGTCTAGACAGACAACCCCAATTTGTTTGGCTTCCTTGTTAAACTGTTGCTGAAAGACATTGGAAAAAGCTATGTGGATTTTGAATTACAATTCTCTCTGTTGGTAAGACCGCTACGTTCCTCAGTAATATCTTCTCTTTGGGCTCCTCAAAGCTTTGGCCATGAATACAGCCCATCAGTACAGCACTGAACTGGGTTGTGATAACACATACCGAAGCATGAAGGCACAGAGATTGCCCAAAGTAAATAAATTGTGTTCAGATTAAAGAAAACAACGTATTATTTTTCACCTGTGTGGATGAACAACATTGATTTACTTTCAGTTTTGAAATCCTGTAGGAGGAAGGCAGCGAGAATGTAACTTCAACTTCAAAGTAAAGAAGTTATGTTGATTTATGATTTATTGATTTATGATTTATTTATTTATCTATTTATTTATTTATTTTTTAAAATCTTTTCATTTCTTTCCCCTGACTGAATCTGGATGTATATCAGAAGTGTTGATGCTGCGATACTGAATCCAAGAAAAGAGATACCTCAGGTGAAGATCAGGCCCTGTGGGGTTTCTCTGACTGGGTTCTGACCTGGCTCTGACCGGGTTCTGACCCAGCTTCAAGCACTATCTCGACTTGCCAACAGATGGGCTGGATCTGAGAGGCTGGATCTGAATCTTTGCTCCAGTGATACATTATTATTTGACATTGGCTTAGATCTGTTGTGTGTGTCTGTGTGTGGCAGTGTGTAGAAATAATGTATTTGTGTGTATGTATGTGATGTCTTTACCTATATATATGTGTGTGTTGGGGGTTGTGTCTCTGTGTGTGTGTGTGTGTGTGTGTGTGTGTGTGTGTGTGTGTCTGTGTGTGTGGGGGTGTGTCTGTGTGTGCGTGTTTGTATGTATTTGATGTATTTACCTATATATGCGTGTGTGTGTGTGTGTGTATTTGGTAAGCATGGTCAGTACATTTATTATTTTCTGTCATGTTACACACACACACACACACACACACACACACACACACACACACACACACACATACACACACACACACACACACACACACACACACACACACCTCGAGGTAGAAACAAAGAAAGAGAGCGAGACTCTGCAGTCTTTGACAGCATGTCAAAACTGAATGCATTTATTTATTTATTTGTGTATTTTTAAGAAAGTGTCCTGACTGAAAATAGGGCTGGGCTTGTCACTGCAGTTCAGTCAGCCTGTCATCACTCCTGTGTTTCAGGGGCTGTGTTTGTTTCACCTGTGCAGACTATCTGGGCCTGACTGTGCTGAAGGCTTTGGATGCTGTGCCTTGTCTGTGCCCTGTACTGGTAGGGCTTTGAGATGGCAACAATGCATCTCAATTCATAATGCACTAAATTCTTGCATTACAGTCCCCCCAGCAACCCCACCACACACATTGGGGATTAGGATCAGCCAGGGGAGAATACCGTGGCTGTCGGAAGAGGTTTCCCTGACGACGTTAGGATAAAAAAGAGAGCATGCGTGCTTGACATCTTGTCATAGGTGTTCTCCATCTCTGAAAGCTCTTCATCCTTGCTTGCATGATAAGACAGGGGTGAGGGGTCGACCCAGGTAGAAGGGTTGATGTTACACTACAACTCCCAGGAGGCTGTGGGGTTGACCTCAGGACATGGAAGCTTAGACACACACACACACACAGCAGCCACACAAACAACAGCCAGTGTGTGTGATGTATGATTATTCACACACACTCACACACACACACACACACACACACACACACACACACACACACAAACACACACACATTTCATTTCATTTTTCTATTCTCTTTCAGCATCTTTTATTATTCTAATACAATACTAATAGAATATTAATAAAGCACGCTAAAGTTGAAGAATAGACCGGAGGCAGAGTCAGTTTCAGTTGTCTTGTATTGCAGCATGGAGACCCCTCTCGCTGTTGGTTCAAGAACGGTCTAACCTGATGCAGTATGCTATCAGGTTTTATACAAAGAGAAGGGGGGGTGGGATACATTGAGAGGGTCACCTATGGGGGGATGGGGATGCCAGGACACAAGGCCTCCAGCAGGAAGAGGGGGGGGGGAGGGTCACATGTCATTTGCATTGGATCTCAGTGAGAGACAGACGTAGTATACGTTCAGAGTGAGTTGTAGATACAGAGAAGTACATCTTTACCTATAATAATAACAATAATTCCAGTTCCATCAGTCCCCCAATTGAGCATATACATGCTCACACAATAATAACCAGGCAACAGCCAATCAGGGCAGGACACATCGAAATATGTTACAGATAGGGATGATACAACTTAACAGTGGAATATCTATTTTGCAGTTCCATCAGTAGTTATCTTGTGAACACACAGAGCCCACATGCAGAGTCCTTCTGCCATGTTTTCTGGGTTGGTAGTCTCTACCATGGCAAGACGTGCTGAATCAGGTGCTGAAACACCAAGCACGTGGATGGCCAGTTGATGAGTTCAGGTTTCCTTTGTGTCCACAGGGTTGTCAAGAGTCCTTTTGTTTAGGCTGAGTGTGTATCTCTGAGGAGAGCTGGACAGTCCATGACCTCAGCCGGAGCCAAAAACACCCGGGACACAGGGAGGTGTTAGATAGGGTGTGTTGATGGCTGCAGATGGGCAGGGGAGGGGTAGTCTTCTCCTTAAGTGTTGTGTGTGATCTCAGGGTCCGCATGAGAAACCACAACAGTATGAGGGGTTTTAGAACCATTCAAACATTTGCATTGACTGTGATATGGGGGAGGGGGAGGGGTGCTTGGTAAAAGGATTCTGCAAGATTACTTAAGGGGTCAAGGCACATGGCTTGGAGTAAATAAAAATAAAGGTTGAAACAAACAAAGACAAATAGCACACGACTTTGACCAAATAAAAATAAAAAGGAATACAGTTGTGACAAACAAAAGACAACATAAAATAGTGCAGATAAGTCACAACAAGCCTTCAAATCCCCTATATGATAGCTTGGAAGCTATCACCTTTGAAAAGTAAATACAAGTTAAAGCAAGGCATTGTCAGACTTAAATCATACCAGACAAGAACAAAACAGTCAAAAGTCATATACCAGACAATAAACAAAGCAGTCAAACGTGGTCAAAAGTATGTCATTCTATATTCTCACTCAGTCAGTGAGTGGCATTGAAGTCCATTCATTCATCGGCTAGGAGTCGTGTAAGTACATTCATTCATCGGCTGGCCAGCCCACACACACACACACACACACACGCGCGCGCTTGCGCAGTTGTTCGCTCAGAACACGCGTTGTCTGACTCGCGGGGAAACACAGACAAGAGAGCGCTTGCGCAGTTGTTCGCTCAGAACACGCGTTGTCTGACTCGCGGGGAAACAAAGACAAAAGAAGTTAATAATCTGGTTACAACATGTAGGCAACACAGAACACAGAGAGTTAGCAGAAGTTTGCCTCCTCAACATTCACTGGCTTATTTTGAATACCAGACAGCGACAGATCACTTGAACAGCGAGCTCACTTGATTTTACTTAAAAGGGGCATTCCAACATATTGTGGGCCCAGCTAATGTGTCTATACATTTACGTATGTTTTTCCGTAAAGGCATCTTATTTCCATGTATCTTAAACATATACACCCAGGATGAAGGCTTTGTTAAAAGTCTTCACTCCTCTCCTTCTAACTGGCTAAGTTAGATCAATTTAGACAATGGGATAGATGGTGCTGTTTGAATCACTACTGATAGTCAAGCCTGGCCACTTTAAGAACAAAGACAACACAGATGGACGCACACAGGCTTACACAACGAACACGAAACACGGAACAGACAAACATATCACGCTGAAACAAACCAACCGAAACCGACTCTTCCTGGTCCTTATAATGAATAGTATAAGTCAATTATAGCGAACGGGACTTTTTCTATGTGCAGAGTTGTAAATAGAGCTCTCTTGAAAACACTTCCGAACAGGTCCACCTAGCTACCCCCACGAGAGCACCTTCGATGGTAGACTTACTCCAAGCTTGTACAGCGCTACAAACCTGGACCACCGACGTGTGATTCTCTCAGACCCAACGTTAGTCTACAACGTTGGTATCCCGAGACTTTATATAAATATTATATAATTTAACCAGTCTTTATCCTTTAGGACTAGGCTTCCATCCCTTACACAATTCGCCATAGTGCCGGATATCAGTGCCTAAGAGATACCAATTGATCAACTCAAATTCAGTAACAGACAGCAAGTACAATCTCTACTGTCCCAACTCTTAAACAGTTCTGCACATAGAATGAGCGTAATTCGCTTACTCGTCTCCGTTCAAAGTTTTTGAAGCGTCGGCTTGTATTCTCTGCTGTTTCTGAGAGTTAATAACTCCCGGCTTTGCGAAGGACCATCTAATAGAATATTAATAAAGCACGCTAAAGTTGAAGAATAGACCGGAGGCAGAGTCAGTTTCAGTTGGCCTGTATTGCAGCATGGAGACCCCTCTCGCTGTTGGTTCAAGAACGGTCTAACCTGATGCAGTATGCTATCAGGTTTTATACAAAGAGAAGGGGGGGGGGTGGGATACATTGAGAGGGTCACCTATGGGGGGATGGGGATGCCAGGACACAAGGCCTCTAGCAGGAAGAGGGGGGGGGGAGGGTCACATGTCATTTGCATTGGATCTCAGTGAGAGACAGACGTAGTATACGTTCAGAGTGAGTTGTAGATACAGAGAAGTACATCTTTACCTATAATAATAACAATAATTCCAGTTCCATCAATACTTTTTAAAATGCATTTTTAATCTATTATTTCGCAATGTTGTTTTATCTGCTCATTTGTAAATCACTTGCCATTGCACATTTGTGTGTGTCCGGTGTGTGTGCATGTGTGGTGTGTGCGTTCGTGTGTGTGTGTGTGTGTGTGTGTGTGTGTCCGAACTTGTACACTCCTCAGGAGAGATAAACTAAATAAGTTTTACTGACTCCTCTTGAGAAGCCCTCCACAGAGCTCAAAGCAAAACAAACAAACAAACAAACAAGAAAAGACAAATCAAAAACCCACAGATCTAGACACACAGCCCCACACAGACACACACACGCACACACACACACACACACACACACAGCCCCACTCAGACACACACACACACACACACACAGCCCCACTCAGACACACACACACACACTTTCATAAAAAAAACAATAGTTCTCTTTGTGAGAGCCTCATCCTCTTTGAGCTTCTGTTGTTATTTGGTCACACTCAGCTAAAGGACCCCGTAGGTAGCCTCACAAATCCTGCTCAGAATGACAGACAGGAAATGACGGGGGGAGGAGGTGCTGGCGGTGGGGCGGTTGGGGGTGCACTTCAAAGTGATGACTAGAACCATCTGCAGGAAGAAAAGGATATTGCTGTGCCTCTGTTGTGAAGCACTTGTTTGCCATCTCAGATGCAAGCAGAAAAATCAATTAGGGATTTGTCTTTAGTTTTATTTTTCTGTTGTTTTTTTAGTTTTGTCCCCTTTCCTTGCACCGCGCGTCAGATCTCGCCTTCACATTACCATACAACGTCTTGTTAGGAGGTATAAACATGACAGTTGCATTTAAATCACTTTAAGACACTTTTTTTTAACAGTCAGATTCTAGCTTTGGACTCCTCCGACTTTGTCCTAGTTCCTTATGACTCACGCACAAAATGCAGAAGCCTGGCACATTTGTCACAGTCACACAGAGTTGAAAAAGGCATCAGGTTTTTGCCCCAAAAAAGTCTTCACACTTTGATCTGACTCAGCCATTAGTGTGAGGTCTGGAGATAGAAGCACCACTCAAAACCCTCACAGTTGCTTAGGAAACCACACTTCACACTTCCGCTCTTAACAGTTGTTTCCCCTCTGCTTTGATAAGACTCTGGACCAGAGTTTTGTTTTGAACATGACTTTGCCATCAAAGTCGCTCTGAGCAGAAGTCTTGAGAGGACGGCTAGTTTAGCAGGTGCTAAAAGAGTCTAAGAGGGCGGCTGGTCTCTTGTTTGATGACATGAACACACACACCAGCACTTACACTGATCTCGGTGCCCTGGCACACGACCTGCTAGTAGTTAGCGATGTGCCTGGGCAGAGTTTGGCAGGCAGCACACAGCAGGGGACAGCGGGCATGGGGTGAAGAATGGACTGAGATGAATGGTGGTGCCAGGCTTGGCTGGCCGCCCACTCTGTGATATGGAGTGACCCCCCCCCCATCCATTTACAGTCCCCATAGCAACAAGCCACTGACTTCAGAGCCTGACTAAACCCGAGATACTCATCATACTCAACACTCTGCTTCCCCTGCACACACAGACCCCACACACACACACACACAACCACACAACCACACACATACACATATACATACAAATACACATACACACACAACACACACACACACACACACATCTTTCTCCGAATACCCTATGTCTATTCATGCTAAAGCAAGTACAGATACTTGCACATACAGGCTGTGTGTCCATATAGCCTTTTCCCTCTAACAGAAATGTAATATAATGGGGGAGCACTTCAGCCTGGCGCTTAATAACAAAAAAAAGCGATACCAATATCTTGAAAAAACATATCGCTAGTTAGCTTGCTAACTTGATAACGATAGATGACTGGTAGACACCTTTGCAAATTACCTAAAGACATGTTTTTTGGTCACAGTCAAATGTTTTTTTTAGATTGTAAAGCGTCTTTTTCTTGGTTACTTTGAAAAAAAGTCAATCAAATGACATTTACATTCCAACACATCTGTCTACTGTGTTTGGTCCACCATCTTTCTTATTTTTTTTTCCAATTATGAACATCGCCCCTTTGTGACAACACAAACGCCTTTCTGAAAAGTTCAGAGATTTTCAACTAGAAGCATGGAGCACTCTAAAGGGCAGCACTTTTCCTCTAGGCGGCCATATGCGCTCTCTCTCCTCAGTGGGAACATCTGACAAAAGAAGCTGCCGCTCAGAAGAAAAATGATATATGGACACTCAAACTAAAAGTTCATTATGCAATGTTGGGGAAACTGCTTTAAAAGCATAACATTGAAAGCTACCAATGGCTTCACACTGGAAGCAGTTGAAATACAGCAAAGCTACACAAGGGGGAAATCTAGTTTGGTCAACTGAAGCTACTTTAGTTTAAAATTGTTCAAACTACTTGATCAAATTGACAATGTATGAATGAAAGAAATTTATAACAAAATAAAATACAAAAAACTCACCTGCCAGCAAACAAAATGCCACCCAACTGAGTTTATTGCAAAAAGTGCCTACACTATTCATGGGAAAGTGCAAGGAATGTGAGTTCTGGCGGCTGTCTGACTAACACATTGCCTAGGCATGCCTCTAAAATGATCAGGAGTGGCTCTGTGTAGCAGACTTAGCGTGGTACCAGATAGTCTCTGTGTAGCAGACTTAGCCTCAGATTATGGCGGGTATCAGAGTGGTTCTATGAATCAGATTAGGGACTGGTACCAGGGTGGTTGTGAATGGCCTCAGTCCCGGTCCTCTCTGGGCTGAATGGAGCCTGACATCAGTGGCCTCTTCCACGCTTGGCTGTGTATGTCTGTTCCATCACTGACATGGTGTTGTCACCACGGTGACATGAGTCAACATACTTACTGTAATGTTGCCAAAAGGAAGAGATCATGTGGCTCTCGATAAATAAACATAAGTGGATGTGTGATATATCATCATGAGAACTCATTGAAGCTCTCTCTACTCTCTCTCTCTCTCTCACACACTCTACAGAGGGCCTCAGTTCCAGTTCTCACATAACATTTGTATACAAACAATTATAAAAAGTCCAGGTAGTTGTCCTCACAAGCTTTAAGACCACCACCATTGTGCCAGTACCGAAGCACTCCACAGTTCAAGCCAACTTCTGCCCCATCTTTGCCAAGTGCTTTGAGAGACTGGTGGGCCATCTCCACAGAACTTCTCCATGGCACTCCACTTTGATGCAGGCCTTTAAGTGCAAGGCCTTTATGTGTTCCTGGTGGCGGCTTTAAGGGGTAAAGGAGAGCTCTAGACCAGTGGTTCTTAACCTTTTTGGAGGTACTGAACCCTGCAAGCTTCATCAGTGCATTCGCCGAACCCTTCGTAATTTGAAGAATAAAATATGATTTCTTCAAAACGTAGGTATGTATAAAAACGGCCCGACATTGCTAGTGTGAACCGGGCTATACTGTGTGTGTCTTGACCCCTGCCGAACCCCTGAGAGTGGCTCAACGAACCCCAGGGGTTCGATCGAACCCAGGTTAAGAACCACTGCTCTAGACTCACATACAGTACATACGGGCTACAATGCAATTTTCCACCCAGAAGCAAGTCTATGTGCGTTCAGCCTTCATAGAAACGGTGGCTAAGTGCACTACAAAGACTAAAAAGATGTGCATGAAGTTGACAAAGGACGAGAATCCAAAATACATTTACAAACAGACACATGAATCAGAATGTCGTTCGCACGTGATTAGATCATAGTTGAGTTGTCATCCTACACGGAGAGGACAATTTCAGAAACTTGAGGTGAGCATGGCAAAGAAAAGAAGTGAAAAGTTGCGGAAGGTTATTTTCCTACCTAAGGTACACACAGAGACACACACACACACACACACACACACACACACACACACACATGACTAAGCTCTATTTCTTTCTTTCTTTCACATATACACAGAAACATTTACATATGCCTGCAATGTCAAACACTCGTTCCTGCATTCATATGCAGATACCAGCAGACATACAAGCACAAATAAACAATTTTCTTTAGCTTTCTGTCACACAGGAGATAAAAACTCCAAAATCCACCTGAAGCCTTTCGATAACAGGCTTACAACCACCGCCTTAACTTAAAAGAGTAAAATAAATTAAATGCTTCTGAAATAAAACTAATAAAAATACATTTCAGATGTTTTGTACACCATATATTGTATACGGTGATGCCTGGCTTTGTTATGTAAATTATGTAAAGCTGAGCAGATAGCTTTTACATTTCTTTCTTCCTCACAGTACAGCCTCCCTAGTGAACAGGTACTTACGCAGGTATGGATATTTTTGGGACGCGATAGCTAAGAGGCTTCTATGAAAATAGAATCCTCCCTCAAGGAATCTAAACTTAACTGTCTTAAAATAATCAAGCCAAACCAACTGTAATGCTCGAAAAACACAAACAAGAAACATTCTTCTATGTTCACCTTCTCTGCATTTATAAAAGAGTCTGTAACATCTATTCTTGCGAAAACTACAGTGGTCTTCACTCAACATTCCCCTGTGACATTAGGCCATTAACGCTGTGTCATTGCTGACCTGCATGGTGGGGGCAGATACGGGGCAATATTGTCTGCATGTGTCTGGCAGCTGCCGAGGGGCAGATAAGGAGGGTAGGGCAGCTCTGCTGGGGTAGAGAGGGGAGAGGCAGAGGGCTCATCCAGAGGAGCGGTGGGATTGAGCTCTGGGTCTCGGGAGGCCTGCCGTGATGATCCCAGAATCAACAGATGGGGTTGCTACTGCAGAGAGATACAAAGAGAGCGGAGTAGAGAGGGAGGGAGAGAGAGAGAGAGAGAGAGAGAGAGAGAGAGATGGAGAATGGAAGATAGGGAGAATTGGATTGGATAGAGAAGTGTGTTATTCCTCTATTCTGTCCTTTTCCTCACGACACTTCAGACCAAGTGTATTTGACCTTTTTGACCTTTACCTTAAAGCTGACACGTCTGATGGTTGCGAGCGCACCTCCTGACCATCCAGTTATGCTTCCTGGGATCATGTCAATCACTGCTTTAGAGCCAGGTGTAACTTCCTCTGGCAGTAAAGCAAATCTGATTCCAGTTACGACAAAACACCTGCATACAGGTAGTATGCAAAGTTACTGGTCTTCGTCATACATAGATTTTCTATTATGTGTACTCCATATATTATTATTGACCGCTGCATGAGGGTTGCAGATAGAGCACATCTCCATCGGCTGCTGTAGGGCAGATAAGGAAGAGGAGGGGAGCCTTGCTGGGGAAGAAGGTTGAAGGACAGAGGAGGCTTCCAGTAGAGCTGGGGGATTGGTCTCTGGGTCTGGGGTGGAGTGGCGGAATGATCCTGTGGAGAGATAGATTGAATTAGAGTGTAACATGGAGAGAGAGAGACAGATAGGGAGAGAGAGAGAGAGATAGAGAGAGAGAGAAAGGGAGAGAGAGAGAGATGGGAGAGATAGGGAAAGATAGAGAGAGAAATTAGTGGAACAGGTTATTCTTACATTTTCAGCTTTCCCTTATCAACACTTGTTACCTTAGACTAGTGGATGTGAGTGTATCTTCATCTTTGTTTTAAAGCCCTCCTGGCCTGTCCTCCTGAAGCACTTAGCATATTAATCAGTTTCTCCATCTAGTTCTCTAATATTTCTTGAATCTCTCATACTGTTGATGGAATCTGAAGCTGGCAAACTTTGAGCGATGGACCTGAAGGGTGGGTCAAAGGTTTCAGAGGAGGTTCATTCCAGCGTGCTCCTGCAGGGAGTCAATTCCAGCATCCAACATAGAAGCAAGGAAGAGACTAAAGTAACATTACAGTGTTCTTATTTTAAATACCAGTCAGCCATGGGAGGGTACAGTGGTGTGACGACCATTAAACATGGCACACAGATACTCTCACTCTCTCTGACGCACACACACACACAAACACAGGACAATTCATGCGAGTCATACAATGGGGAAGAATCTCCCGCTTTTGCTCACTCTCATTCATCCAGCTATAAACAAAAGGCCGCGAGATGGGATTTTTTATATATTTATATATTTCTTTTATATTTTTTGAGAGCCTTACATAGGACCTGATGCCTCTATTGGCAGCTCCTCCCAGGAGTCAATTCCAGTGCCATTTGAGTTATGTATGTATTTATTTATTTATTTATTTCAACAACGGTACCAAGCTCTACCCCTCCGACTCCTCGACGGCCCTGTAATCACATCAGCCCGACTAGAGAGAGCCGCCATTGTGATTGTAATCATAGGGATGATTTTCTTCACCAGTCGGGGTGCAGAGACCTCATGGTGGGGACCAGCATCATTCCATGGTCGGTGTAATCAGTCAGTGCTCCCTCCCGCAGAGAATCCGATTGCAGAGGTGATTATTCCTTTTTCGTTGTGTGTCTGTGTGTGTGTGCATGCATTTCTATGTAGGTGTCTGTATGTGCACACATGGGACAGTGTGTGTGTGTGTGTGTGTGTGAGACTGTGTACATGAACCTATATGTGTAGTTAGTGTGTGTATTTTGTGCAAGAGCACATTGGTTTGTGTTGGTGTGAACATGTACTGTATGTGTGTGTGTTAGCCCATGCATTTATGAGGTGTGTGCATGGGAGAATGTTTCATGGGTGTGTGTGTGTGTGTGTGTGTGTGCTTGCATGTCCCCTGTGGGCTCCCTCTTTCTCTCTCTTACTGTTAGAGTTCAGGTGATGATTAGAAGCCTCCGGATGATACTCAGTCTCTTGTTGTCAGTTTGCTGGTGTGTGTGTGTGTGTGTGTGTGTGTGTGTGTGTGTGTGTGTGTGTGTGTGTGTGTGTGTGTGTTGTCAGCGCATGGTAGTTCCCCAGGGAGAGTTCAGCAGCAGTCCCATTTGCATCCTTTAATGATAATCCGTGAGCCACACCCTTATGAAAGCTGTGCTCCTTTTTGTGTTGATCCCTTGTGTTAATAAATACACCGTGTACAGTGTTACTACAAGAAAGGAACAATAGAAGAGAGAAATCAAAAGCATAACAGGATATGGAAAATAGAGGCATGTGTGTGTGTGTGTGTGTGTGTGTGTGTGTGTGTGTGTGTGTGTGTGTGTGTGTGTGTGTGTGTGTGTGTATGCGTCTGTGTGTGTGTGTGTACCCCATAATGGCTTTCTCTCAATAAAGACTTGAATGTTTCCTTGATGGGTCTCTGAGAAAGAACAAGGAGAGGCGAAGAAGTAAGGGAGTTAATTGCATCCAAAAAAAGGTGAACCGTATCTAGGCTGTCTTCTAACAGTCTCCAGTGAGGCTTCAGCTCCAGATAAAACAGCAGTATCCAGCCTACAAAGACTGCTGAGGCATGATGGGTAATCCCCAGTCACTTCCTGCTTGCGGCCTTGAGGCATAACATAGTATGGATGTGATTTCTCTCTGCAACAATGAGTAGCTGTGAAGAGAAGCTCTTCACCTTCATCTACGTTGACATCTATGATTGGTCGAGATCCCTGGTCACTACAGAGAGCCCAGGTCAGACCCCAGACAGCGGCCAAGTGTGAAAGAGCTCTAGTCTGGCTGAGAAAGAGCTCTAGTCTGGCTAAAAAAAGAGCTCTAGTCTGGCTGAGAAAGAGGTTTAGTCTGGCTGAGAAAGAGCTCTAGTCTGGCTGAGAAAGAGCTCTAGTCTGGCAAAAAAAAGAGCTCTAGTCTGGCTGAGAAAGAGGTTTAGTCTGGCTGAGAAAGAGCTCTAGTCTGGTTGAGAAAGAGCTCTAGTCTGGCTGAGAAAGAGCTCTAGTCTGGCTGAGAAAGAGCTCTAGTTTGGTTGAGAAAGAGCTCTAGCCTGGATGAGAAAGAGCTCTAGTCTGGTTGAGAAAGAGCTCTAGTCTGGCTGAGAAAGAGCTCTAGTTTGGTTGAGAAAGAGCTCTAGCCTGGATGAGAAAGAGCTCTAGTCTGGTTGAGAAAGAGCTCTAGTCTGGTTGAGAAAGAGGTTTAGTCTGGTTGAGAAAGAGCTCTAGTCTGGTTGAGAAAGAGCTCTAGTCTGGTTGAGAAAGAGGTTTAGTCCTGATGTGAGAGCTCTAGTTTGGATGAGCCTTCATTCTGAAGGTGCCATGTAGGATGTCATGTTGTGTGTTTGTGTGTGTAGGATGTCATGTCATGTGTGTGTAAGCAGTCATGTCATGTGTGTGTAAGCTGTCATGTCATGTGTGTGTAGGATGTCATGTCATGTGTAGGATGTTATGTAATTTGTGTGTAAGGATGTCATGTTATGGAAGTGTAGGCTGTCATGTCATGTCATGTGTAGGACGTCATGTCATGTGTGTGTAGGAGGATGTAGGATTGTATTCAGTTACTGTGTAAACCCATAATCAACAACAAAAAAGCCTTAGAAAGGTCTGGCCTATTTTACCAGTAGGTAGTGGTGTTTTTCCATTATATCCATTATATCCAAGCTTGCTTCTTGTCTCAAAGTTGTGGTTCGCCTGGCACAGTTACGAAAGCTTTAAAAAGCAGACAGTGGGTTTTGACTCATTCCTTTAATACATACAGTGCTTTTTAGAGACCGAAGTTAATCCTTTAAAGATTAAAAAAGGAAAGGAGGAGAGTTAGTTTTCACTCCGCAGGAACCAAAGTCTTTTGTGGCTGCTTTGAACTGCCAACTTACCTGAGAATGAGGTAGTCAGGGCCATGGCGGTTGCAGCGCAGCCGAACCCAAAGAAAGCTCCTGTCTTATCGAGTTCTACCTTCTCCTTTGTGTTTGCACTAGCGGTGCCCGCTTTTGTAATTTGACCTCGGAAGCTTGTTGGAAACACCTGCACTGCGCTGCGCTGTTTGATTCAACTGGAAGACGCAACAACACACACAAACATCACAGAACATATACGCGCAGTGCTCTGTCTAACAGCCGGGGTGTCGGAGGCATCTCGGGCACAGACTTCTTTTAACTGGTATGAAAAGCCTGTTTCAGCCTTGTAGCTGTCAGTCCACACCTCGTCCATCGATATCAATACCAGTTCAAAAGGACAGGATGCCCTTTTTTGCCTTCGTTCTTCATCTCAACAACATGAATTTTTAAAGAGGCCAGGATTAAGGTAGGGGTGGTGGAGAACTGCTTCAGAACAAGGGAGGAACAAGAGAGAGCTGGAGAAAACACTTGAAAAGTAAAAGTTGTCTTTCTGACAGGAGTCTGTTGCCCCTGAGACTACGGTGAAGGCAGGAGAATGTGGTGAGGGTTCAGAACGGTTGAGACTCAGAGGCACAGATGCCCACTGTCAGTTATCAAGACAGTATATCTGACAGTTACCACACACAGTCTGTCATACGCAACAGTACTGTATGAGCTCCACAAGCTCAGACCTCCTATAGTGGAAGCGGTTTGAAAAACATGGGGGTAGATTTGCTGGGACGCTGGGATGCAAGGACTCTACTGCTGTAATTTGACCTTCGAAAGCCGATCGCAATTAAAAAAAGATTGCAGGTAGGCCTTTCTCTGAGCAGCAGCTGAGAGGGGTCTCCACACCGAAATAAACAACAACCCAATCCCAATTTTCAGACTTCCCAATGGTCAGTCCATGTCAGGTTCATAGTAGAAGAGATTCCAGTCTGTACGGACATTCATCCAGGGGTTCATAGCTGCATCGGCACGGCTCGTTCAACCGGTTCTAGACGTAAAGGCTTTTGCCATCACTACGGCAACACAAGCAGCCTCCGGGCAGGTCGAAAAAGGAAAGTGTGCTGCACGTGATGAGACTAACGTAGAGGCAGGAGCCCCAGAGAGTGAGCAGGGAGCAGATAATGCTAGGTGCTGTGAACTAACTGGAGTGAACTCAACAAAATGTTTTGCCCATCTTTAAAATGGGGGTTTCAGTGCTTGAGGCCTGCTGCAGGGTTTAACATTTCCAAGCTTCAACTAGTCAGTGCACAAACATATAGATTAGTTAATGCTCAATTCCTCTAAAGTGGCCCAACTTGGGGAAAAAATACCAAAAAACACGTAATTAGATTTTTTCGACTGAAAAATAAACTGTTCATTTGTTAAATTGCTGAACTATTCTTTCAATGAAACAATGAGAGTGGGCTGGTAATAGCCTATCTATCTCTATCAGTATAGTTTGAGAGTTAAGGATGGAGGAGGAGGGAGCAGGAACCAGCACAGATCCAATTAGAGGAGCTCTATTGAATGTTATTGGGTGAGTGTGAACTCAAATTAGAGCGCAATAAATCAATGCATATGATCAGGCTGGACTATTCAAATGATTCATTGTTCACAATATTTGACAAAAAGAGAATGCTGTAGTATGTTGAATGATATGCCACATATTTATTTGTCAATGTTATTGGCGGACTTTTCATTCTAAATGCAATGAATGCACCAAAATAATTGCTCATCTCAGACAATCCAAATAATGTCTGTCAAATATGGGGAGGAAAACCTTAGAATGAGAGGTTCACCATGTTACACATTATCCTAATGCAAACAGATTGACACGTAACAGTAAATACGATAAATACTAATAAATCATCATTTTGCAGCGGTCTGTTAGCAGGAATTAATGTATGGAAGAACGTTGGGATGGCCCATTCAAATCAACGGTACTTTTTGGAACATTCTGAAGAGCCGTATAATAAATACGAATTATTTAATGACTCATCGGTCGATAATCATTTTGTGTCAGCTCAACTTTGGCGTTTCAAACTGGGGCCACTTGACAGAAAATTCCAGGGCTGCTTTTTGTTGCCAGTTCTTCCCTGCAGCGAACAATGTTATCACACACATGGACAATTGTCTAGTGATTCTACCTCAACAGAAAAACCTTGAGCTTTCAAGTGAAGCTTTTTATAGCAGTGCACACAATGCCAGGTCAATACTGCACACATTGCCCTATGAAACGGGTGTCTGTGTGGCCGTTTGTGTGCTCCTCTGCCTCCTGCTGGCCTGGGGTTGTAATCCCAATAGTCATTGATAGTCAACTGCTGGAGGTAGTCATTTCATTTAGAAAAAGGCCTATTTTTGCACACACATGGCCCCTTTATAGCCAATGTGGCTAGCTGATTCTCTCCATCATGTTGCAATCTGACATCTGAAGGGCCTTTTGTGTGTTGTCAGTGATAGATTGCATTTCAAGTGATTTTTGTGTGTGTGATTAGGAAATTGGAACAAAATGGGACTATTTTCAACCTTAATCTGGGGTGCCATTGGATAGAAATTGACGTTCTGCTCCTCTACCTCATCTCCAATTAAGGGAGGACCTGCAGAGAAGAACACAAACCAGTGATTTGAGCGAGGTGCATCACTTCGACTCTGGCGTAAAGAGTCACCCAGGCTGCATATCACACAGGAGTGGATCTGGTCTTGAGCTATGTTGCAGGGCTCGACAGTGTGAGCGTTTCTTTTGCATTTGTGACTAGAAATAGACGTGTGCAAACTGTAACATTTATTTTGGGGCACCTGTGCGAATAAAAAGTATTACAAAATTCAGCCCAAGCAAAAGCTGCAGGACAAGTGATATCCTTTGTGTATGTACTGACTGAGCATAGTTTTATGGCATTTAGAACTTCTTTAATACAGCGGTGTTCAGACCGTTTATAATGTTTATACATTTACGTGAAGGATGATGGACGACACAGTCTTCAGGTTGGAGAAGATAGTTCACATTCGACGTGGTACTGCGGATATAGTTTCCATGTTTTGATGGCTAAAACTGACTTGTTGGTAGAGCTGCTTCTTGTCCAGCACACATTGAGTATTTTCTTAACTTCCTGGACACACTGCCATTACTAATTATGCATGCAGTCGTTAGCTCCATTCGACTGGACCTCAACCTGGCTGCACCTTTCAAGCCATGCCCACCTGTGCAGTAAATCAAAAGGGCCCTACTCAACCTGAGCAGTCGGATAGCAAAAGAAGCATTTGAAGACCCAACTCGTCAGAGAGCACCTCCCTCCCTAACTGGCACTTCGACTAGTGCTTAACTTGCACTTTCAGCTGGTACATTCCTGCACTTCTTTCTTTTCTTTTCTATTTTGTTTTTCTATTTCTTAGGTAAGTTAATATTTATTGTTACACTAGGTCTCTATTGCTCGTAGCTTGACTGTTCTCTCCCTTGTACGTCGCTTTGGACAAAAGCGTCTGCTAAATGACTAAATGTAAAAGTAAATGCAAAAGGCCTTGGTGGAACACGACACCGTGATCATGAAAGAGAAGCCGACTGTCTACTGCTGTTTTATTACCGGAAATTACAAAGAATTACAGTAGTGACAAGGAAAGTGATGATGATGTAATGTCATTACATGGATTAGGTGGAAAGATGTGGAACTGGGTACAGTTGGTGCTCCTTTGATGTCATCAGGAAGCTGAGCCAACAGTATTACCAACAGATTTCTCTCCAGTGATCTGGGAGGTCTAGCAGGTGTGTACTGCTGAAACATATCAGAGAGATAATCTGCTCCTGTTCCATTTAGTGATCTATAAACAAGCAGCAGTGCTTTAAAATCAATTCTGTGACATCCTGGAAGCCAGTGTAAAGACTTGTATTAGAGTAATGTGGTTCTTTTCATTAAAGCACTTTATCAGCTTTTTAATAGTCTTTTTAAGAAGGCTTGTGAAAAGACCATTGCAGTAATCAACATGGTGGAGATAAAGTTTTTCTAAATCATATTTTGACACTAGGCCTCTATGCTTATTGCTTTTCTTTCTGACTAGGACAGGTAAAGCTGAAAGCATACAGTAAGCTGACTTTTTCATATAGAGTGTTTATATATAGACGCCTCTGCGCCTGCATTTCTCCATGGTAAATCTCAGAGTTGTGTGTGAGTCTCAGGCGTAACATTTCCCATACTCACAAGGCCAAATAAAGAATCTTTTAAAATATTTGTTCCCCTTTCTCTTTTACTTCATTATCTACAACGGTGAACTTTTTTGTTAAAAAGAGATATGAAAGTTTTTCTTTAGGTTTTTCTTTAGCTTTGTCTCTGTTTTGGATGAGGTGGTGTAATGAGTCATTTACTGATCTGTCCGCTTCTAAATGTTTCATGAGATAATGTCTCACCTGTCAATGCTTTGAATAAATGTTTTTGATCGAGCTCATATTTGATGGAATGTATTGTGCATTTTGTAAGTGATTGCAAATTGTACCTACACCTTGCTAGCCCAGCAGTCAAAGATTGTATTAGTTCTATTTGGCATAACGGCAGGGTCATGGAACAGCTCCCTGAGAAACACACACTCTTTATTTTTAGCGGTTTTGCGTTTACCCTTCCAGTTCGCTACAGTATATGTAAAACTTTCCTCTGCTCTTTGTGTTTGATCCACTCTGTTCCATTTTCCTAGAAATGGTAATGTCCCAATCGATATCGCCGCCAATTCTTTTGTTGTTAGTGTTGTTGTTGTTGCTGTTATTGTTGGTCTGTTTGGCCTATGTTTTACCTTTCATCCACTTAATTGTCAGCGGAATATGTGTTGCATTAAAATTATTCTGTACATTTGGGACTCCTACTCCTTCTTCTATCTGTCGTATCAATGCTTTAAATTTGATTCTCTGTCTTCTGTTATTCCAAATAAAATCAAATTTGCAATAATTGTTTTACACATGTTCAAATATGATCCTGGTATTGGTCTCGCTAATGCTTGGAATTAAAATAAAAATGGTCTCACAATAGAACATTTAACCAAGCTATGATATGAAGCAGTTGAAAGTATAAATAATTTTATAATTATATAAATAAATACAGTTTGAAGCAGACAAAGTAATAGCTTTTGTATTAAAATAAATTAAATCATCTTGCTTGCTTGCAAATGTCTCCTTGTTTCTCTTCACTAAGGAAACACACATTATTTGATACATTTTCATTGCGCCCCTAAAGTTCTTGATGCGCTTCCACATCTTCCAACGCAGAAGTGTATTTGCTGTATTTTCCAACGCAGGAGTGTATGTGCTTCATTATCTAACGCAGGTGTGTGTATGTGTGTGTGTGTGCTTCTAGGGAACAAAAGTAGGCCTAATCGCCAAGTGCTGTTTGAGAGGCTGGCTGAGTTACATGGTAGTACAGAAAGGGTCTGTAGATGTATAAATACACAGATACATCAAAGTCTATGAATTACTTGTTTTGAAAATGGTTGTTCTAAAGAAAAATAGACAGAAGCGGTGTGCTTGTCTACAGATCTATCTTGTGTGCCTTTTCTGGTGACATTTATGTATTTGTCTGTCATTCAGAAGACATTCAGAGATGGAACCAGGAATGAAAGAGTGAACGCACCGACCGCAGTGCCCACCCCAAGTGCTTTGCCCGGCCGCTGTTACACTGGCTACTCTCCTCAGTGCTGGTGTGGGGGGTTGGAGTCCTCAACCTCCGACATTATTTCAGTGGAACTAGCGGGCATTTCTGAGAATTTCACGCTGGACTACAGAACGGGGCCTTCTTCAAAGACTTTCTCCATAGCTATCAGGGTGGGTATGTCGTGTGTGTTTGTGTGTGTGTCTGTGTGTCTTTGTGTATACTGTGTGTCAGGAATTGGTCTTACATAGACCTATCTCCCATCTACATCAGGAGCATCTGCACAGGAAGACTGTTTGGCAATCAGCGGTCTCTTTCTAGTACAGCCTCCCACTGGGGTGCTCCTTCAGCTTGATAGGAGTAGACACTAAACATATTTCAGCCCCTGAGTCTCCTAGTTCTTCCCCTTGAGTTCTAGATCTCTCCGGAAGCTTCTTTTCCTCTATTGTCAGAAGCCCTTGCGCACCGCAACCACCCACCCACCCCCGTTCTTTCCAGCGTGCGCTATTAACATACCTTTGATCAGGTTCCTAACTACTCTACCTAATACATGCAACTTCCTTTTCATTATCTCGTTGCTAGTCAGCACTTAACAATGTTCATTTAATAATTGCTTGAGATGGAATTATAAATAAAAAAAAACCCTTGTCTTTGAAGTGCAAATTCAGGGCCACGCCCCCCGCACCAGAGTACACGGCAGTGTCTCGCGCTCGATCGCTCGTGAGCATCGTCTACCGATCTTCGAGATGAATGGATGACTTTCGGTGAGCTGACGGAGGGGCGGAGACAGAACACCGGAGTGTGACGGCCTGTCACGACACGACAGGCACGCGTTTTCCCTTTGGGTGGTGACACACTTCCTCTCTCTCATTCCTCTTCTCTCTCTCTCTCTCTCGCTCCCTTTATCTCTTTCTTTTTAACGTGTTTTTCATCCTCCCCTTGTACCTTCATTACTCCCTCTTCCCTTCAAAGATTGTGTTTACTCTGACTAATTATTTACCGTTCATTAATTTCAAAGGGAAATTGCGTGTGGCGTCGCCTTTATTCTGCTGTTGTCATTGCAGCAAGCTCAACAGACACAACAAGCTGTGAAAGGGTAAGAGGTAAGGGTGTGTATGTGTGTGTGTGTGTGTGTGTGTGTGTGTGTGTGTTTGTGTGTGTGTTTCATATTCTTGTTCTTTCCACACCCCTACTGTGGAGCAGTATTATGCTTGATGGCAGATCATTACTCACTAAAGCGTGGTGTTGGTGGTGGGGTTCGGGGGTGGGAGGGAGGGTTAAATGTGAGTGTGCCTTTGTGTGTGTGTGTGTGTGCGAATGTGTGTGTGTGTGTGTGTGTGTGTGTGTGTCTATATATGGTATCTACAGAAAAGGATTTAAATCATCAGTGCCCATGTTCTGCTTGAGATGATGAAGTGAAGGAGGTGTGTAAGCAGGAGACAAAAACTAAATTGTGTGTGTGTGTGTGTGTGTGTGTGTGTGTGTGTGTGTGTGTGTGTGTGTGTGTGTGTGTGTGTGTGTGTGCAATATTTGGCGTTGGTGTGTGGGTGTGTGTTGAAATTAAACAGGACTACAAAAATAGATCTCCTGCTTCCCCTTCTCTGCGCCCCCTCTCCTCTCCTCTCTTCCCCTCTCCTCTCTCCTCTCCTCTCTTGTCCTCTCCTCTTTTGTCCTCTCCTCCCCTCTCCTCTTTTCTCCTCTCCTCTCCTTTTATCTCCTCTCATACCCTCCCCTCTCCTCTCCTCTCTTCTCTTCTCTTCTGTTCTCCTCTCTTCCCCTCCCCTTTCCTCTCCACCCCTCTTCTCTCCTCTCCTCTCCTCTCCTTTCCTCCCCACGCCAGGTGAGCTATCATGATAACATTTGGTTTGACACTCAAACTATATTATATGCTGCCCCGACACACCATCTATTCTAATTGTAGTTGCATAAGGCGTGTTAATTAAGTCTCCAGACCCTCTGTCACACTTTTATCTTTAACACTGAAACTAAATCGGAGGCCCAACACGTTCAGCTGTCAAGGGCCCCGTTGATCTGTGAGGTAACGATCAGTTACAGCACTAATGCATCTCTTACACGTCTTAGGTTCACCTCCTACGCTGACTTTGGACCTCACTACGTTTCTTGGCTGTTGTAGATATTAGGTCTCCGTGGGTGATCCAATCGTGTGTTCCGGTTAGTTGAATAACAACTAAGATTGCCTGTAATCTGCCATACAGTTTAATTCACTTTGTTGGTGAACCTTAGTTCAGACACATCAGCAAACGTATTATTGTTGTTCTGAGATGTTCAAAAGGCACTGAGTGTCAAGTCACAGTACGGGATCTATGGCATGGACCCCATTTAATTTAATTGCTCTTTGGTACTATGTACATAACATTGAATTACTTACCATGAACAGTGAGCACACTATGGTACCTATCATCTCGGTTACGTATGTAACCTCGGTTCCCTGAGTAGGGATCAGATGTAACAATTGGGACATGACTCTGTTATGGACCAATCGAAGCACTATCTATTCACGCCGGAAGGCCGAATTGCGACGAATCATCGTCCTGAGCCGCCCCCTCAGGTACCCTTAAATAGGGGGTGATGACATCACTCTATCCCTGAAGACTCTGAGCATGGAGCCTACCAGAAACACACACACTGTACACGCAACGCTTGTTACATCTGGTCCCTACTCAGGGAACCGAGGTTACATACGTAACCGAGATGTTCCCTATCGCAGTGGTATCGCAGAGTCCATTCACGCGTGCAACAGTGCTGGCCAACACACATACACACATGGCAATCTCATTCGCCTTGCCCTCAGAGAGGTTCATATGGCGGGCGGCAGTGTGCACTTTATGGGGTATGACTTCAAATTAAGGTGAACGGGATCACTGATCCCTTGCTTATGGAACTTACCCACCAATTGCGCCATCCGCCTTTATCACATAAAGGGAGATGGACACATAATTAACGTATACTCACAGGCCCCAGAGGATCACAGAACACTCACCTGTAATACACTCTGCAGGAACCCAGGCTCTGCCACGTCCAACATATAGTAATTAATGAAGGTGTGGCGAGAGCTCCAATCCGCTGCCTTGCAAATATCATCAACTGAAACTTCCTTGAACAGGGCCCAGGATGATGAAACCCCACAAGTAGAAAGCGCACAAAGCTTCTCCAACGACAAACTTGTATAAGACAAAGTGATAGCCTCCACCAGCCAACGGGAGAGGCTTGACTTGGCCAGAGGTTTGCCTTTGGCGTTTGCGCAAAAGCACACAAATAGCTGATCAGATCGCCTGAATACACTGGTGAGCCTCGACAAGGTCTGCTCCGTAATTGAGGTGACCTGGAATGTGCACCACTTTGAGAGAGCGAACATGGTCCGCTGCCCACAAGAGTAGTCGGTTTTCCCATAGGTGAAGCACAGGGGAGTGCTCCCCCTCTTGGCGATTTATGTACGCCATGGCGGACGTGTTGTCCGTCCTGACGAGTACATGTTGCCCGCTAAGTATGTGTAGAAAGTGCCCAAGCGCTAGAAAAACTTTTGCAGTTCTAACACATTTATATGTGACGCGGCTTGTGCTGATGACCAGCGAC
>NC_137918.1:5007306-5029806 GCF_963457725.1 Sprattus sprattus
TCTATGAGACGTGAACGGTGGCACAAAACGTTTAGTCATTAATCACCGCAGTAACATGATATAATAGAATGAACAATAAACAATACGGTGCTGATGGATTCTGAGTCAAACGCCAACACTTGGAAAAGGACCTAGGAGACGAGTTCAAAGATTTGAAGCTTATTTCAGCGTGCAGCCCGCGCAGGGAGCCACCCCAAGCATAAGGTCAGGAAGTGACTAACTGGCAGTGGGAAAGGACCAGCGGTTTGTAATTTCAGCATGATACAGTCAGCGTAAATCAGACAGCGTTTGGTGTGACGTAGATGGATGACGTCTGCACAGATGGTTACACTGATGATGCCGGGAACATTAAACTAGAGCACAGGATGGGCATCACCCCATGACTGAGGGGCACAGTGCAGCATTCCATGCCCACTTGGTCTACAACACAGTAGAAATATAAATAACACTCATGTGCTATTCACAACAGTCAGGAAGTTTTCTAACCCCCTTACACGTCGGAACTTCTCTCTTTACTTTTTTCAAAGATAAAATTGATTTAATTACATTTCATTGATTTAATCAACTAACCAGCTTCTTAAAGTCCAATGGCATTTACTTAATTCATTTAATTCATCCATTCATTTTACTTCTAATAACAGCACTAAAACACTGTATTTTCAGGTACGGTTATCAAGTGGCTCAGATCATACAAGACAGGAGCTTCTTGGTTGACATTGGAAACACCTCAACACCCACATCCTTGACATATGGTGTCCCCCAAGGGTTGATTTTGGGGCCTTTAGTATTAAGCCATTAAACGCTCCTGCTTGGTGAAATAATTAAAGACAATATCATTTATAATTGAGCTATGACACCAATGACACCCAGATTCATAGGCCTCTCAGCTAATAACTATGGTTTCCAATACTCTTGACACAAAGGGTCTGAAAGTGAAGGATATTGTTAAAAGGACATTGTGAACTCTGTTTTAAGAAGTTGTCAAGGCAATAACTAAAACAGCTTTTTACCATCACAAAACTTAGAGGCCTTATGTCAAATCATGATTCAGAAAAACCTTTGTTTTGTCTGCAGCAGAGTTGACTACTGCAATAATCACAAGCCTCCCTGAAAAGACTGTCAAACAGCTTCAGTTTGAGTTCTTACATAAACGAAAAACCAAATTAACGCTCAGATGTTTTTCAGCACTGCACACCTTGCTCAGTATTGTATTTTGGTAATACCTACTGCCAGAACTAAACATGGTGAAGGAGCATTTAGCCACAATGCTGATCAGCTCTGGAACCAACATCCTGATGACATCAAATATGCTCCAACTGTAGCCAACTATAGTTTCAGCTGTTCTCATATGCTTTTGGTTAACTGATCGAATGTATTCTACTTTTTTATTTATCCTGTCTGTGTTCATTAGTGTGCTTGCCCGAAGGGAAGCACAGTATTGTTATCGTCAAGTTTTCTTTATTAGTGTGCTTGCCCGAAGGGAAGCACAGTATTGTTATCGTCAAGTTTTCTTTATTCCGTACGTTTTTCTTGCAGCTAACTCCTCCTCGCCCGATTGAGCTAGAGACGCCATTCAAACACCAAAACGTCCGGCCCGATCCGGTGCAAGCTGCTATGACTTTTCGTGGCGGTACCCCATGCCACTCCTTTTTTATCCCTCTTTTTCATCCCCTTTTTCTCTCATTGACTAACATGGGGAAGGTTGAGCCATTGTGACGTCACCCGCTCTATCAGTCGTTCTCCATTCAACTGTAGGAATATTAAGAGACACCTTCCAGGGCTCTACAGTGCGAGTATTTCACTCGCATAAATAGGTACGTGCAAACTTGAAAAATAATTTACAAGCACAGTGTGCGAGTGACAGACAGTTGTCAATACGGCGCCAAAAAGTGAAGCATTCCATTGATTTCACATGGAAACAACTGACAGGGTCGCGACTCCAGGGTTTTCGACGGGACCTGCGACGGGACCAACAGCAGCAGCAGCATAATCGTCATCTGGATTTACTGACATTTTCGGTATATATAAACACATAATATCAATTGGTAACTGGTGTGTTGTATCCTGTTTATGTCTGATACTTTATAAACATTTATGTTTTACGTTAACTTATTACACTAGGCAGCAGTATTGTGAAGTAGAGCTAGAAATGGCTTTGCTAGCTCCCATATTGTAGCTCACACCAGCAACTGCTCAATTTAGGACAGAAAGGAGTTTGGTAAATTAGCTTGTAACTGTCAATGATAACTAGTTATTAGAATATATTAGCCAACGTTAAGTTGACTTCAAAGGGGCAGTCGAGTGTTTAGGTTGTGTTAGCTAGCTTGGAAAGCTAGCTAATAATTTTTGATTGAAGCTTCACGTTAGCCTCTGTAAACGTTTAGCTAGCTAACGTTAGCTAACTATGAGGTAGCATATCCCAAGTAACTTGTTGTGACCGATAGCGTGAGTTAACATTAACCCGTGTCCTGGGAGTAATGATTCATGAGAGACCTTGAATCATTAGGTTAACTGAAAAACGTTTGAGGATGTACACACAGCGTAGCTGTTGTAGTGTGCTCAGTTTTCGAAAACTAGACTGAAACTAAGAAGGATAACTATGACTAAATGTGACTAAAACTAATATGCACTGAATCTAAAATAGCTGCTGAATCTAAAATAGCTGCCAAAATGAACACTGAGATGTATTAATTTTGGCAGCTATTTTAGATTCAGTCTTAAGACAAAAATGCATATTAGTTTTAGTCACATTTAGTCATAGTTATCCTTCTTAGTTTCAGAAGAGGTTTTTCATGGTTGCTAGCTCTAATCAGATGTACTATAGGCTTATAAGAGAAGACTAACTTTTTATGCCAACGAACACCAATAACTAGAACTAATTTGACAGACTATAAACCAATGTGATACACGTGCTCTCTAGCTATACAGTAAAAGTGTTGCTTACGTTTGATACTAGACCTACAGTCTAACTCTAACTGCATTAAGTCTAACATATAGGCCTATCTTACAATAAACTTTAAGTAAAGCTGGCTATGTAACCGCATTCATTCCAATATTGTTGCAGAGATGTTTCCTTTTACCAAGATAACAATTTCAACAATTCACTTAGCTCAGTAAGTCAGTATAACGAGACTCTGGAACTATTAGGCTATGACCAAATGTAACACACTAGACCCTTTCACAATAAACAAGCAAACAAACAAACAAAAACAGAACAACAAAGATACCCTCATATGTCTAAACGTCAGTGGAGCCAAAATATAATGGTTGAGCTTGGTTGCTTGCTAAAATATATTGGAAGAAGGCCCCACTACACTGATTGAGTAGATGTAAATACATGTTAATTCATTGGCACTTGTTCTCTCTGTCACAGAGCAAGCACACTCTTGCAGTTCGTTCACGAAACGCATTCTAGTTTATTCCGTACGTTTTTCTTGCAGCTAACTACTCCTCGCCCGATTGAGCTAGAGACGCCATTCAAACACCAAAACGTCCGGCCCGATCCGGTGCAAGCTGCTATGACTTTTCGTGGCGATACTCTTTGCCACTCCTTTTTTATCCCTCTTTTTCATCCCCTTTTTCTCTCATTGACTAACATGGGGAAGGTTGAGCCATTGTGACGTCACCCACTAAGGCGAAGCTCTGTATTCTCCTGTAACGGCAGTTGACGGCCAGCGACGACCAGCATACAATCATGGATATAAACACTAGAAATGCTGTTGCTGAACTTCATCTACACACCTGATTTAATTCTTTAAGCCTTATTGGACATATTTTTATCTTAAAAGCTATATATATATTTGTATTTAACTATTTTGAGAAATGATAACGTTATTACGTGATGTGCCTTCGCTGCAGAACAGGATGGTATAAGAGAAAGAGAGCGGAGATTCTCCTAACTAGCTGGCTAATGTAGCCATCCCATTTAAGCTATTCATATTACCGCTAAGCTATTTGTGACATTGGTAATTATACAGTATAATTTGTTACATTTCACTCTCAATTTTTCCCGCTACAAACTGCTTAGTATTCCACTTTGTAGCCTTCTCTAATCACTCGATTACCTCAGCCAGCCAGATTGGCAAAATGACAGCACCGAGAGGTCCACGTATGTTTACCCTGGAGAGAGCAGTAGTGCTTTGCCAAATTGAGCCAGAGATTTTCGAGTCGAATGACAACGAAACTAATGTAAGTTGTAAAATGAATGTTGATGGATAACAACCTAAATCTGAGCCATAGTTGCCAACTCTGGCATCTACAACATTTCTGATTAGCTAATAGCCTACACATAGCCTCTTACTCTATAAAACATTAAAGCAAATATGGCGATTATTATTTACCTTATCTGCTGGTAACCATAGAAGATCGTGAAGTAGGCCTACTAGTGATTTGAGTCCAAGCCCATATGTATTGTAGATGAGGTAATCCACTTGGTGCTAACAAGCACATCAAAACTCCAGTCAAAACGATGGTCTGTCGACAACGCAGATTTCGCTAATATGTTTATCCTACTTGTAACTTGTTGGTTGCTAGAAAGCTCTCTGAACATATGACCGGTCTTACTATACTGTTAGTACACAGAGTATTCCTATTTTATGGACTGCATGGCTTATGAACAAAGCTCATGTAAAGTGACATTTCTAGTAACGTAATCTTGGAATGTGGCCTGGCTCACGTCGCTGTCATTCTTCCACACTGTCAGTGGACGAGCGTTGGCTCACTGTAGATTCACTTTGTTTGCGTTATTTCAGTGTAATATTTATTTATATATTTAATTTTGCAATTAGGCTATATAGGCTGTCAAAAAGGTGTTGTACCGCTATGGCAGGGTTACATGAAGTAAATATGAATGTAATAGACTACTTTGTGCTACTGAATAATGCAGCTGAGATAATAAAGTCTTTGGAAGATGTTTTGTGTCATGTCTATAGGTTTATGTCTGTAAATGTGAAATGGTTAGTGGTAGGCCTACATCTCATGGCATTTCAATATATTTCTAGTTTAGTGAGCTACACTTTAGATATTTTCTGAGAGTCTTCGAGTTTAGCTGCCCCCTCCTTATATGGATAAAACATATAACAAGCCAGACATCACTGTTGAGAGAGAACTGCATTAAGTCTAACATATAGGCCTATCTTTGTCAGGCGGGAATCGAACCCGGGTCGCTGGCGTCGTGAACCAGCGAGCTACGGAGTGAGCTAATACACGGATCCAATTGCGGTTAACAGTCAAAGTACTTGATTTATTAAACAACAAAAATCCAACGCACAGGAGACAAACGAGAAAGTTCAAACAGTTCCAAAAGCACAGAAGAAAACTCCAGAATGCAAAAAGAAGCAGCAGTTCAAAAATCCCAAAAAGGTACAAAGTTCAAAAACGGCAGTCCAATAAATCCCAAGAGAAACAGGTGGTCAAAAACAGCAGTCAAAAAATCCCAAGAGATACAGGTGGTCAAAACGGCAGTCAATAAATCCAAAGGATACAGAAAATCAGAACGGCAGAGAAATTCCACAGGCAAAAATACAATAGGTACACGAGGCAAAAAGTACGGCAGAGAAAATCCACAGGCAAAAATACAATTGGTACACGAGGCAAAAAGTACGGCAGAGAACCGCAAACCGAGAACAGAGAACAGAGAACCAATTACTCACTTGACTGGAGACTCCTAACAACGCAGAAAAGAACAAGTGAAAAAAGCCCACTACTTATGCCCAGCTTAACAAGCACCAACACAGAACAGGTGAGAACAGAAAATGAGAATCAGGTGGGCAACAGGTACAAAGAAAACAATCTCCACTAGATGGCGCCAAAGTCAAAGAATCTGTCACCGAGCGTGACAGTACCCCCCTCCTTAGGGGCGTCTCCTGACGCCCCCTTGGGGATCCGGATGCTTCTGATGGAAGTCTCTGATGAGGGATTTGTCAAAAATGTTCCGTGCTGGAACCCATGAGCGTTCCTCCGCATTGTAGCCCTCCCAGTCCACCAGGTACTGAATCCCGCGTCCCACCCGGCGGGAGTCCAGCAACCGGCGAACAGTGAAGGCGGGTTGCCCGCCCACGATGCGAGGAGTAGGGGGGGACCTGGAAGCCGGAGCCAGGGGTGAGGACAGGAGGGGTCGTAACAGGGAGACATGGAATGAGGGGTGAATCCTCAGGGAGCGGGGGAGTTGGAGCTGGTAGGTCACCGGGTTGATCTTTCGGACGACCTTGAATGGACCGATGAACCTGGGGGCCAGCTTGCGAGACTCCACTCGCAAGGGGATGTCCCGTGCGGACAGCCACACCCTCTGCCCAGGACGGAACGATGGAGCAGGTCTCCGGCGCCGATTAGCCTGGGAACGGTTGGTCTCCGCCGTGCGCAGGAGGACCTGCCGGGTCCTCCTCCAGGTCCGCCTACACCTCTGCATATAACGTTGGACCGACGGCACCCCAACGTCCTCCTCCTGCTCAGAAAATAGAGGAGGTTGGAAACCAAACTGGCACTGAAAGGGAGAGAGGTTAGTGGCAGATGACTGGAGGGTGTTGTGCGCGTATTCCGCCCAAGGCAGCCATGTGCTCCAGGAGGAAGCATTGTCTGCCACCAGAGTCCTCAGAGTGGACTCGAGCTCCTGGTTCAGCCTCTCCGTCTGCCCGTTGGACTGGGGATGGAAACCAGAGGAGAGACTGGCCGTTGCCCCGATGACCTTACAGAAAGACCGCCACACCCTGGAGGCGAACTGGGGACCCCGGTCGGAGACTATATCCTGAGGAAGGCCAAAAACTCTGAACACATTATTAAAAATCAGTTTAGCAGTTTCAAGGGCAGATGGCAGTTTAGGAAGCGCAAGAAAACGACAGGCCTTTGAGAACCGGTCGACAATAACTAAAATTACAGAGTTACCGTCTGACACCGGAAGACCGGTCACAAAGTCCATAGAAATGTGAGACCATGGGCGGTGTGGGATAGGGAGCGGATGCAGCAACCCCTGAGGTCGCTGGTGGGGGTTCTTGCTCCGTGTGCAGACGGGACAGGACCCAACGAAGGACGCCACATCTTTCGCCATGCCAGGCCACCAGAAGCGTCTCCTAAGGAACTCCAGCGTTCGTTGGGCCCCAGGGTGGGCCGTGATGTGCGAGGCATGGCCCCACTGGAGCACCTGGGAGCGCACGGCTCGGGGAACGAAGAGGAGTCCGGGTCTTTCTGGTCCCGTGTTGGGTTCGTCCTGCTGCGCCCTTCGCACCTTGGCCTCGATTCCCCAGCGGATGGACGCCAAAATCCTGGAAGCAGGGATGACTGACCTCTCCTCCCGATCCTGGCCTGCCGGGGAGAATTGCCGGGACAAGGCATCGGGCTTGAGGTTTTTTGACCCAGGGCGGTAGGAAAGGGTGAAGTCAAAGCGACAAAAAAAAAGGGACCACCGAGCCTGGCGTGGATTGAGACGCTTTGCCACTTGGAGATATTCCAGGTTCCGGTGGTCGGTCCACACCAAGAACGGATGTTGAGCACCCTCCAGCCAGTGCCTCCATTCCTCAAGCGCCATCTTAACGGCCAACAACTCCCGATCGCCGACATCGTAACGGGACTCCGCAGGACTCAGTCGATGGGAGAAGAAGGCACAGGGGTGGATCTTGCCGTCCGGGGCCCGCTGGGAAAGGATAGCCCCCACCCCCACCTCCGAGGCATCCACCTCAACAATGAAGGGCAGGGCTGGGTCGGGAAGGACGAGGATGGGCGCGGATGAGAAGCGGGTCTTGAGTTCGCGGAACGCCTTGTCCGCCCTAGAACTCCAAACAAAGGGACCCCTGCTCTTCTTGGTGAGAGCGGATATAGGCTCCGCCACTGTGCTGAAACCCCGGATAAACTTCCTGTAAAAGTTAGCGAACCCCAAGAACTGCTGGACCCCCTTGATAGAGCTAGGAGGTTCCCATTCCCTCACAGCTTTAGTTTTCCCTGGGTCCATTTCTATCTGGGCCTCTCGGAGGATGTAACCCAGAAAGGCCACCTCAGACTTATGGAACTCACATTTTTGGGGTTTTACAAAAAGGTGGTTCTGGAGAAGCCTCTGGAGCACCTGTCGAACGTGCAGGCGGTGTTCCTGCAAAGAGCTAGAAAAGATTAAAATATCATCCAGATAGACAAAAACAAAACGGTTAATCATGTCGCGGAGACAGTCATTAATAAGGGCCTGGAAGACAGCTGGAGCATTAGTGAGACCGAATGGTAAGACCTGGTATTCGTAGTGGCCTGATGGTGTATTGAAGGCCGTCTTCCATTCGTCCCCCTTCCGGATGCGAATCAGGTGGTAGGCATTACGCAAATCCAGCTTAGTGAAGATGGTCGCCCCTGCCAGTAGGTCGAATGCCGAAGACATCAGAGGAAGAGGGTAGCGGTTTCGGACGGTGATCTTGTTCAAGGCCCTATAGTCAATACAGGGCCTCAGGGTCCCGCCCTTCTTCCCCACGAAGAAGAAGCCTGCTCCAGCAGGGGATGTGGAGGGGCGAATGAAGCCAGAGGCCAGCGCATCCCGGATGTAGTCGTCCATGGCCTTCCGTTCTGGGCGGGAAAGAGAAAAAATTCGCCCACGGGGCGGGCTGGTGCCCGGATGCAGCTCGATCGAGCAATCGTAGGACCGGTGGGGGGAAGGGTAGCAGCTCGGCTCTTGCTGAAAACCTCCTGTAGGTCCAGATACTCTGCGGGAACCTGAGATAGTTCAGAGGGGTCGGGAGGGTGGGGAGGCAGAAAAGGAGGGTCCACGAAAAGGCAGGTGGCATGACAGGTAGGACCCCACCCTAGGATGTGGCCAGTCACCCAGTCGACATGGGGGTTATGGCGGTTCAGCCAGGGGTAACCTAAAATAACAGAAAACTCAGGGGAACAGATTAGGTTCAAGTCAATCTCCTCACGATGATTACCTAACTGTAATCTCACCTGAGAAGTCACCCGGGTCACACTGCCACTCCCCAGAGCTCGTCCGTCAAGGCCTGTGATGGCCAGAGCCTTATCAAGGACGACCAGGGGAATCTTGAGCCTCCGTGCTAGGCCTTCGTCAATAAAATTGCCAGCCGCTCCAGAGTCCAACAGAGCCAGGCAAGAATAGTCTGTCTCCCCCCAGGAGATGGAAACTGGGAGGTATACTGCCTGATCGGGGAGCTGGGAGGATAAAGTAGCGCCCGTCACAACCCTCCCCTGGTCGGACGGACATGGCCTTTTCCCTGAAGCTCGGGGCAGGAAGAGCGGCGGTGACCTAGCTCACCGCAGTACAAGCAGCGCCCCTCACGCAGTCGCCGCTCTCTCTCCATGGTTGACAGTCGTGATGCTCCTATCTGCATGGGTTCAGGATCGTCCTGGACCGGAGAACGCCAAGGGCCTCCCTCTGGTGTCTTCTGGAAGAAGCCCTGACACCTGCGGCGCTCCCTCATCCGAGTGTCCAACCGGATGGCGTGGGCGATCAGTGGCTCGAGATCGGTGGGGCAGCCCACAGAGGCTAGCCCGTCTTTCAGGGAGTCTGAAAGCCCGTAATGGAAAGCAGTAACCAGGGCATGCTCATTCCAATCACTCTCCTTGGCGAGAGTGCGGAATGCGATGGCGTAATCTGCAACACTCCGCTTGTCCTGGCGAATGGTCATAAGGAGCCTTGCTGCATCCTGGCCAACTGCCTTCTGGTCAAAGACCAGTAGCATCTCCTCCTGGAATGCTGCGAAAGTACGGCATTCGGGACCCTGTTTGTCCCAGACAGCTGTGGCCCATTCCAGAGCCCTGCCAGAGAGAGTGGTAATCACAAATGCAATGCGAGACTTGTCTGTGGGAAAGGTTAAGGGGCGGAGATCAAAGTTCAATCTGCATTGTGTAAAAAATCCTCTGCACCCACCTGGATCGCCATTGTAGTACTGGGGAGTGGACAGCCGAGGCTCTGGGCTTGCATGGGAAGGAGGAGCGGTGTACCCAGGTGCTGGTTGCTGTTGCCATGTTGCCCCAGCCTGAACCAGTTGTTGCAACCTCTGCTCATGGCGAGCTAAATCCTCCCGCTGGAGCTCAAGATCCCTTTGCTGGCGACTTAAACGCTCACCTTGTTGCACCAACGCCTGCTCATGTTGCTCCACGCGTGCTTGAGCGCGAAGGAACAACTCCTTCATGTTCTCCATCTGTTCGGAAACCCCCGCTGGATCCATAATGTCTGCGTTGTTCTGTCAGGCGGGAATCGAACCCGGGTCGCTGGCGTCGTGAACCAGCGAGCTACGGAGTGAGCTAATACACGGATCCAATTGCGGTTAACAGTCAAAGTACTTGATTTATTAAACAACAAAAATCCAACGCACAGGAGACAAACGAGAAAGTTCAAACAGTTCCAAAAGCACAGAAGAAAACTCCAGAATGCAAAAAGAAGCAGCAGTTCAAAAATCCCAAAAAGGTACAAAGTTCAAAAACGGCAGTCCAATAAATCCCAAGAGAAACAGGTGGTCAAAAACAGCAGTCAAAAAATCCCAAGAGATACAGGTGGTCAAAACGGCAGTCAATAAATCCAAAGGATACAGAAAATCAGAACGGCAGAGAAATTCCACAGGCAAAAATACAATAGGTACACGAGGCAAAAAGTACGGCAGAGAAAATCCACAGGCAAAAATACAATTGGTACACGAGGCAAAAAGTACGGCAGAGAACCGCAAACCGAGAACAGAGAACAGAGAACCAATTACTCACTTGACTGGAGACTCCTAACAACGCAGAAAAGAACAAGTGAAAAAAGCCCACTACTTATGCCCAGCTTAACAAGCACCAACACAGAACAGGTGAGAACAGAAAATGAGAATCAGGTGGGCAACAGGTACAAAGAAAACAATCTCCACTAGATGGCGCCAAAGTCAAAGAATCTGTCACCGAGCGTGACAATCTTACAATAAACTTTAAGTAAAGCTGGCTATGTAACCGCATTCATTCCAATATTGTTGCAGAGATGTTTCCTTTTACCAAGATAACAATTTCAACAATTCACTTAGCTCAGTAAGTCAGTATAACGAAACTCTGGAACTATTAGGCTATGACCAAATGTAACACACTAGACCCTTTCACAATAAACAAGCAAACAAACAAACAAAAACAGAACAACAAAGATACCCTCATATGTCTAAACGTCAGTGGAGCCAAAATATAATGGTTGAGCTTGGTTGCTTGCTAAAATATATTGGAAGAAGGCCCCACTACACTGATTGAGTAGATGTAAATACATGTTAATTCATTGGCACTTGTTCTCTCTGTCACAGAGCAAGCACACTCTCGCAGTTCGTTCACGAAACGCATTCTAGTTTAGCTTGTTCTTAATCTTTTATTGAATTGTTCTATGTTCTTTTATAATGCACGGTACTGTTTAATCTTGTATTATCTCTTAGGTCTTTTTTCTGCTCATTTGTAAAGCACTTTGGATTACATGTATAAATTGTGCTTTATAAATAAGCAGTCCTTGCCTCGCCTAAGCGCACACACACACAAACCACTCTGCGTAAGCTCACAACTCCATACGTGCATGGCAAAACACACACACACACACACACACACACACACACACAAACAGACACACTCATCCACATTAACACATACATTGTACACACGGAGACATTTACACACCCCTTAGAAAACAAACACACACACACACACACACGTAAACACACACACACACACACACACTCACACAGATAACTACAAGCGTATTCATTTTTTGTTGATTGTCAGTGACATAAAAGTGTTAAACGAGGTGCTTGGAGCTGTGTTGGAGAGCTGCCATCTTTATGTGTCTCTGAGTTGAATGACAGTGAATGAAGACTGTAGAAGCTTCATACGCTGACTAATGTGTTTAATTATCTTTTTTTCTCATTCAGCCAACTCCCCCTCCCCCTTCCCTCCAGGGTACGGCATCCTAATCGCACACACACACACACAAACTGTATACAGAGGCATGTACAGACGTGCACATACACTCACACTCGCACTCAGACATTTCACGCCAGGGGTGGCACAGGAGAGTGCCCATTTGCCCTCCTTGACTGAAGTTGCCCCTCCAAAGGAAATAGACTGTATATATTTTTTTAGTATTATTATAGTATTATGACCGCAGAAATTCATGTAGGCCTAGATAAAATAATCGTGGAATAAGCATCCAGGGGACGGGAGTGTGGCGGCGGCGGTTAGTGATCGACCCTGACAATTTCAGAGTTTCAAGTGATATAGGCAGAATATGCGTCCACGGGACGGGGACGTAGCTGCGCTGTAATGGAGAGTTTCAAGTGATATAGACAAAATACCCGTCCAGGGGGAGGGGGTGTGGCGCGGTGAAACATATTAACGTGATGACCCTTTTTTCCAGGGCAGAGCAATGGCCCTTCAAAATTCTTGTGCTCGTCCCTGTTGCACACGCACGGACTCACACAAAAACACACTCGGTCAAACACAACATGGTACACACACACAGCACACAGCCATGTAATCATCTAGTCCCTGGATACCCCCCAGATGTGTTAGATTCACCTAATGATGTTCTATTGCCCCAGTCACACACACTTCCCCCTCCAGCCAGGTTCATTGGGCAACGGTCAGCCAGCACAGTCTGCTGGTCAAGGGTAACAATCTCATGTGGACATGTGAGGAGATTAGCACAGGGAGAGAGGAAATTGAAATGGTGCAGAGCGAGGGATGAGGAGCCCATTTCTCTGCCCCAGGAGCTCCACTGTGATGCCCACCAACCCCATAGAGCAGGGAGAGAGGGAGAGAGGGAGAGTTGGAGATTGGAGAGAGAGAGAGTGACGAAGAGTTGGAGATTGGAAAGAGAGAGAGTGAGGGAGAGTTGGAGAGAGAGGGGGAGTTGGAGATTGGAGAGAGAGAGAGAGAGGTGTAGGGAGAGAGAGTTGGAGACTCAAGAAAGAGAAGGAGGGAGTGAGAGTTGGAATTGGAGAGAGAGAGAGGCAATGAGAGAGAGAGAGGGGGAAGATGGAGAGATAGATAAGGTGCTCTTTCCTCTGTAATGACCTCTTGGTCCCTAGAGCTACCCTACTGTCCACCAATACCAGCTGCATGGAGAGAAGGAGAGCGAGAGAGGGAGAGAGAGAAAGATAGAGAGAGAGATGGAGAAAGAGAGAGAGAGGGAGCAAGAGAAAGTAAAGGGCAGATAGGGAGAGAGATGAGGTGCCCCTCCTCTGTAATGACCTCTTGGCCCCTGGAGTGTCCTTACTTTTCACCAATACCAGCTACATAGAGAAGGGGAGAGTGGGAGGGGAGAGCAGGAGAGAGAGATAGGGAGAGAGCGTTGGGATTGGAGAGAGAGATAAAAGCAATGAGGGGGAGAGGGGGTAGGAGGAGAGAGAGGGGGAGAGAGGGAGAGAGAGATTGGGTGCTCCCTCCTCTGTAATGACCTCTTGGCCCCTAGGGCTACCCTACTGTCTACTAATGCCAGAAACATGGAGAAAAGAGAGAGAGAGGGAGAGGAGGAGGAGGAGAGAGAGAGAGAGAGGGAGAGGAGGAGGAGGAGAGAGAGAGAGAGAGAGAGGGGAAGAGAGGGAGAGAGAGAGAGAGGGAAAAAGAGATTAGGTTCTCCTTTTCTGTAATGACCTCCTGCCCCAGGAGCAACCCTACTGTCTAGCATGTGAGAAAGGCAGTGAGAGGGAGCGATAGAGTTGACACTAAACTCTGTGAAAGCACAAACAGCACCAGCCTGGGGTTCCACACTGGGGTTCCCAGTTTATTCTCCTCATCCTCGACGTTTAGTCTTCATCATTATAGTGCTTCTCTGTTTCTTTTTCTCCATATTTATCTCTTCCTGCCTTTTTTGTTTCCCTCTTTCATCTTCTTTTTTTGTAACTTCTTTTACCTTCTTCTTCTTCTTTTTCTTCTTCGCACACACACACACACACTCTCAATCAGTGATGCATAATGTATGCAGATGTGCGTTCCTAGAGGAAGGCACAGTCAGAGAGCACCTATGGCCATCTGCATGTTAATGTAAAAGTGCTGATGGTATATGTGTGTGTGTGTGTGTGTGTGTGTGTGTGTGTGTGTGTGTGTGTGTGGTATGCATGCATGAAGGCATGCTTTAAAGGTCAGTTCCCCACTCTTCCCACTTCAGTGCATATGGAGGACGAGTTCTTAAACAGAGACGCAATTTGCATCCCTGGGATTCATCCACGAAGATGAAAATTCCATATTCAATCCATATTCAAATCGAGACTGCAGCCATTCCTCTTTAGTGCATCCCATAGTCATGAATAATGCATCACAAAACTGTCACCTGTCGCAACATTCTTAGTTTCTTCTTGTTAGCCGCGTTGTTGTGTTTATCAAGAGTGGGCTACAGGCAGCGCATGTTGCACCCGGGTACAGCATGCAGCGTGTGTTGCGGCTGTCGCCAGCCAGTTGTACACTGCTATTGCATCCTGCCACCTTTACTTTGCTTGTATTACTAAAAAATCCCCTTCCACCAAGCCAGCCAGCATAACTGAACATAACTAATCACACTAAAAGCATATCAAATTCCCAATATCAGCAAAACTGAGCTGCAGACAGCACATTTTGTACTGTGAATGAGGGAGGGCCTTTACGGATTCCGGGTACAGAATGCGGCGCGTGTTGCAGCTGTCGTGTATCCTGCCAGCCTTCCTATCCTAACTAAAATATGCATGCACCATCACTAAACATAACTCTTTAAAACTAAACATTAACAAAATTCCTCTACAGCTTGCCCGGCAGCCTCTCCTTCTCTTTATCATATTATGCTTAAACATTTACTGATAAGTGGCCATATTACCTACTGTTAATTGTTTAAATTGAATCTAAATTAACATAAATGTATCTTTTCGTCAAATTGGTGTTCATTAACCCAATTTTCACTCTCTCATAGTGTGACATTTACTTGCAAATGCTGATGGCTGTGGAAACATTGCTCCTCATCACCATATCCATAAAGTACATATACGTGTAGGCAGCTGAATTCTACCCACTGTCTCTTTCTCCTTTTTCACCTCTTTCTGACAGTCTCTTCACCTGATCTACTTGCCTAAATCCTTGGCCTACACCCACCCCCACCACACTGTGCCGCACTCAGTCTACCCCAGACTCTGTGCTAGCATTTTCTTCTTCTTCTTCTTCTTCTTCATCTCAATGCTCTTCTGACTGTATACATTAACGATCTTGTGAGACGTAACCTGACAGGTGCTGGTACGGGGTTAAGAGCGCAGGCGTTTGTTATGCTGCTGCCGTGTCCTCTCTCTGTAAACATACTTGTGTGTTTGACAACCATGCACCCCATGACACACACACAATAATGAATCTTTCTTCTTCTTCTTGCACCTCTGGCGATATACACGTTAGGGATTTCACAATGGTGTCACAGGGGTTAAGAACGAGGGTGTTTTCCGTCACGACCCGCAATATTTCCTCTTATCACACCTCTAGCCATATACACGTTAATGATTTTACAACGCGTCGTGTCACAGGTGCAGGTGATGGGGTTAGGAGCAATGCTCCATGCTCCCTCGACACGGTGTGTGTGTGTGTGTGTGTGTGTGTGTGTGTGTATGACACCCGTGAAAATCATACCACACGGCCCTCAAGCAGAGCAGAACCAAAGCCCTGCCTGATGTGTGTGACCAGCAGTAGCAGTGCTAATCAGAACAGGGAAATTCACACAGAATTCACTGAGCTCTGAGTGAGGCCTAGATAGCACCAGAATAACATTAATCAGAGCCGAGTTCAAGCTGATGGATTCAGCCTGCTTATGTGATTACACATGACTGAGAGAGCTATTTGCCTCTTGGGCATTTGGTGTGCTGCTTTATTTCATTCCGTATTTCATCCGAGGTGCCCTACAGGGGCTCCAGACATGAGATATTGAAAGAAAGCTGGAAAAACCACATGTTCTGAGATTATTATGAGAATTTAGGACAGAATTGTAGCTATGCCTCAGTTCTAAAAAAGAAATGTACTGATATAACTGTAAAATCTGTTATGATCTAGTTTTACTAGTAAAGTTATAATAATGCTATTATTATCTACTGCTATTTTTTATTTATTATCATCCATCCCAGGTTCAGTCTCCATCCCAGGTTCACAAATCTTTTTTCACACATATTCCTCATTTCTCGGTGCATTTAAGGATATGGTCTCGACATAGATTATGGAATGCTAATGTATGCATTTGTTTCTATTGATTGCAAAATTATAAACCAGTTCATATGATGTTTTTATACTCATTTATATCAGCCAAATGCATGGCTGGCTATTGATGGATATTTTTAATGACTTGATGAACATGGATTAACTCATAAGTATGAAGGGTCTCACTTAAAACACATAACAGAAGGAATAGAGTAGGCAGACTGATTGGGAGAGCAACAGCCCAGCTGTTGAAATGATGAATTGATCTCCAAAGGAGTCCAGGGTAAGAAGGGAACCAAAACCCCACATGTACATGAACACACAGAGGGCAGTTCATTGTGATTGGCCTTGGCGAGTAGCCAAACACAGTAGTGCAGGATGAATTGTGTTCCTTTAAAAACGCTGACCGGACGTTAACACAGTGAGAAGATCCATGGGCATCTACTTATTGTGTCTTATTGATAACAATTACCACTTCAGATTTCTACATCCAGTCTCCAATCTTCTGATTAAAACAGTGTCAAGAAGTGCCGTACACGCTGCAACACTATGTACGTTAGCCAGAGCTAAGTCAGTTATCCTGACAACCAGACCAACTGCTCCAAAAATAGGCTACACACAAGAGTTACTTCTTTCCAGGCCCCGATAGTGATAACATATCACTCAATTTAACAGAGATAAATCCTTTAAATCCTTTCACATCTGTTTTGGAGTAATAGCCTACTGTTCTTCCTTGTTGCAGCCTGATGGATCTCAGTTATGACGTGCCCTCACCAGTGTCAAGTGAAGCCAGTGAAGGCTGGACAGGTGCCGCTGATACAATAGGCAGAGAGTCGAGAGGATGAGCTGGATGGAGGAGCAGAGAGAGGAGGAGGAGGAGAGGAGAGTGTAGGTCCTCGTGGTACAAGAGGCAGAGGATCTAGAGGAAGAGTGAACGAAACCTGTGAAGGTAACATGACTGATGTCCGTGAAAATCCATGAGCCAACCCCACTGCCCACTCATACACATAAAAAAGACGATATGTGTAAGACTATTGTTACATTTGGCATTTTGTGAACTGGTCTGCTTCACCTTGAGATAAGAAGTTGTTCAGTGGTGCTGAATATTGAAACTTTGTTGACTAGTAACCTAAAACTGCTACACAGACAGTGAGAACATGGTAGTCTCTCACTCATACTGCACAGCAGACTATAATACAATAATCCCTAGTGTAGAGGAGTGTTTTTGACTGCTTGTGTGTGCCGTCTGAGAGCAACGTTTGATTGTGACCCTTTAGTTAAGAAATGTGAGCGTCGTTTTGAGAATGTGTGTGTAATCTTGAGAAAACGCTAACCCTTGATCACATCCAGGCTACCAGGATATTTACATTGCAGTTCACCAGATCCTATCATTTATGTCTTTTGCATTCTCATCCGTTTGCTGGTAAATGTTTTATGTTTGCAGCATCAACACCTTCCTCAATTTGTGTGCTTGAAATTCAAGTTATTGTGGATATACAAAGAGACAACTGTTAATTATTGTGTGTCACAAGGGAGAGTATGACAGTGGTGCCATTCACGCGCCAGTCACTCTGTTCTACTGAGATGATATTCTTTTCTTGTTGTCTTCACAAGGTATTATAATCTGGACTGCTTTAGTTGTGCCATGCAAAGACACACACACACACACACACACACACACACACACACACACACACACATACACAAACCACTCTGCGTAAGCTCACAACTCCATACGTGCATGGCAAAGCACACACACACACACAGACACACACACACACACACACACACACACACACACACACACACACACACACACACACACACACACACACACACACACACACACACACATTTTATGTACTTTATTTGATTCCACATTACAAGTTAATATCAATTTTTTAGGAACCAAATGTGATGAATTATCCAACAACTATTTGACCAACAAACATCTTGTTATGGGAATGCATCATTTAGGGTACAGGAAACATCTCCTTTTCCAGATGAACATGCTCCAAATAACAGTTGATATTGAGCAGTACTTAGCTAGCTGTCTGGCCCTTTTTTTACTTAGTCCACTGATGTTAAGTCCACTGACCACCAGATGTTAGAGGATGGTATTTCAGTTTTTTTGTACAATAGGATTCCTCCATGAACAGGTCAAAGGCACAGGCTACTTCAAAGAGTCTGACTATTTTTTCCTCTTGTGATATGCAAATGATGTCACACACACACACACACACACACACACACATACACACACACACACACACACACACACACACACACACACACACACACACACACACACACACACACACACACACACACACACACACACACACACACACACACACACACACAATATAGGCAATCTCTTTCCCCACCTTTATTTTGGATCACTTCTCTCTGTGGAACACGGTGGTGGTCTTGGTACCAGTGGCTTGACAAGAGCATCACCATGGTAACAAACGTCTTAAAGAACTGCATGATACTCTGTGCTTCAGTCTCTCCTTGCAGGACTGATTAAATAAACAAAGCTCCCTCCCTCTCCCTCTCCCTTTCTCTATCTCTCTCCGCCTCTCCTTCTCTCTCTCCATCTTCCGCTCTCTCTCTCGTCTCTCTGCCTTATTCATTTATCTTCACAAGAGAACAAATTAATCAAATTTAGTTAAATATTTTGATTGCTTTAACCCGTGCCTAAATCACAATTAATCGACTGCTCTATGCTACATTAAAAACATAATTAATATGCAGTACAGTGACGTAGATTCTTTCTTTCTGTTCCTGGAAGGACCGCTTGGGATGGTGATATTTTGCATGATGTCAGCTTTATAGGTGAGTTATACGACACCATCTAAAGCAGCGATGTGGGGGTGAGTCGCTGCACTGAAAGAAAGACATAAAACACACAAAACACATTAATACATTGGTGTACGTGTTTTTCTTAGTGCAGGTTTATATTTCTTAGTGCAGGTAATAATAACCCACTGCTTTAGCTGTGCCATGCGCAGACACAAACACACACACACACACACACACACACAAACACACACACACACACACACACACACACACACACACACACACACACACCACCACACACACATACACCCCATCAGAAGTAAACAAGAGCACAAACACAGAGGCCACAGACAGAAACTTCAGTCAGAGTTTACTGGTTAACAGTGAACTCACAACTTCAAGAACTGTGAGTAAATGATGACAGAGAAAGACAGATATAGAGAGAGAGAGAAAGAGAGAGAGAGAAAGAGAGAGAGAGAGAGAGCTGCCCTCAAACAGCCACGGTGTTCAAACACAGGCAAAGCAAACAAATAGACTTCGCTAGAGGCGATCCAGAAATCTCAGTTCTTCACGAAAGGCGCCAAGCCTAAGTCATTCATCCAGCAGAGAAAGTTGCTACCAACCAGTCCAAGCGGTAACCCAAAACGATTACCCTCATAGAGTTCAGTGGGGCGCAGACATTACATCAGTAGCCATGTAGAATGTTGAATCTCCTTCCCTGTTCTCATACTCGCTACATACGTAGCTTTGCCTCTCTCCTCTCTCCCCTCCTTTCTTCCTCTCTCCTCTCCTCTCCTTCTCTCTCCTCTCCTCTCCTCTTCTCTTCTCTCCTCTCATCTCTCCTCTCCTTTCTCCTCTTTTCTCTCCTCTCCTCTCTTCCTCTCTTCCTCTCTCCTCTCCACTCTCCTCTCCTTTCCTTTCTTCTCCTCTCCTCTCCTCCTCTCTCTTCTTCTCTCCTCCTCTCTCCTCTTCTCTCCTCTCTAAATCGCAGGCTGTGAGAACATGGCATGCAAAAGAGGAATATAAAGTAACTTCTAATAAATTCCTGATAAATATTCATGATTTTGTTCTTGATCTTGGGAAATGGAGTATTTCCAGAGTGGCACCAGCGAGAGGGAATGCGCTGAAGCTGTCGTGTGTGTCTGTCATTGCTATGAGGGTGTGTGAGTGTGTGAGTTTGTGTGAGTGTGTGTGAGTGTGGTATGAGACGTCATTGCCTCACCATTACTGCCCCATTAGTGACACATGTGTGAGTGTGTGTGAGTGTGTGTCTGTCATTGGTATAAGTTTGTGTGAGTGTGTGTGAGTGTGTGTGTGAGTGTGTGTCTGTCATTGGTATGCTACGTCTTTTCCTCACCATTACCATCCCATTAATGACATGAAAAACTTAGTGGCTCTCAAGAGGAATATTATGTAAAGGCTCTATGTATGTGTATGCGTGTGTGTGTGTGTGTGTGTGTGTGTACGTACTTTTGTGTGTGTGTGTGTGTGTGTACGTGCATCACTGAGTGAGTGTGTGTGTGTGTGTGTGTGTGTGTGTGTGTGTGTGTGTGTGTGTGTGTGTGTGTGTGTGTGTGTGTGTGTGTGCATGTGTGCAGGCATGACTGAGTGTGTCTGTTTGTGTGTCTGTGTGTGTGGCAAAGCACATACAGTATACACTACTCATGAGCTCAAAGGAATATAAAAGTCACATGTGTGTGTGTGTGTGTGTGTGTGTGTTTGTGCACATATATATGGCCATTCAAATCATCTCCACTCATCAGTCTGAATCCTCCCTCTCATTCTCTCTCTCCATGTGCTTTCTCTCTATCACTCTCTCCAGACTTACCCTCAGGACGCACACTAGTGTGAAACAAATGATGCAAAGAACAGAGTCGGTTAACTGTCCACCAGTATTTTCTCTTTTCTTTTTTTTCTTTTCTTCTCTTCCCTCCAGTCGATGCGGTCTCATCTGTTGTGATGTCCATCTTGTCTGGATCCGTTTGGGTTGGTAATCAGTGTCTATGGCTTTGAGAGGAGGGGTATTTTCAGACATCTGTTTCTGCACTCAAAACTACCAGGGGCTGTTTTATTTCTGGTGGCCTTTGAATAGCAGAGGCTGCAGCTCTGGCTTAGCTGAGAGAGAGGGATGAGTTGGCATGGCAGGGGTGGAGAAAGAGAGCGAGAGAGAGATGGAGAGAGAGAGGGTGAGAGAGGGTGAGAGAGAGAGATGGAGAGGAGTGAAAGCGTGGGAGGGAGGGCAGGTCAGTGTCTTGGCCTGAAAAGGGGAATTTTGAGCAGCAACCGGGAGTACTAGAGAAGCCAAGGGCTCGAGTCACACAGGTCCTGATCCCTTTAATACCACTCTAATACTCCTCCTCCTACAGCTCTCTCTCTCGCTTCCCCTCGTATTCTTTCTCTCTCTTTCACACATGCTCCCTCTTTTTCTCTTGCTCTCTCTCTCGCTCTCTCCCTGTTTTTTTCTTGCTCTCTCTCTCTCTCTCACTCACTCTTTTTCTTTTTCTCTCCTTTTCTCACTCTCATCCTTCTCCCTCTCTGCCCACAGCAAAACCGCTGGTACTATGAGAACAAAAACGGTTAAAAGCAGACCCCCGTCACCTTTTATGAATTTAATGGAGGATCCACTTGGTCAAAAATATCGACTCATTGGCCTTTTTTTTTGTTAAGGTTTTAGCCTTAAAATAACCAAACTTGATTTAATAATCCAAACTACTACTATATTATTACTACAACATTACATACATATACACGATTACATTTTTGGAGAACAAATCACTGCCTTATAAATATATTTATGTATAAATATACACATATGCTTGTCCCACAGCATGTACAAGATAGCTAACCTTATGAATACCCAGCCTGTTGTTTAGTCCGATTTCCATCCGATTTTAGACTTATAACATGGTAATTAAAGAAGAAAATCATACGTATCGTATTTCGGCTTGGCTTATGAAATTCAGAGCTAGTCAGGTCATGTCTACCTTAGTATGAAATTACCACTCAGATTAGTCATCATTCGATATGTGATATTGATATCGCCCTGTTTACACATAACAACCGATTGTGTGTGAATATTTTGCAGGACTTCAAACAAGCTACGGTAGTTAAAGTATCTGTCTAGATGTCCATATCTGTAAGAGCACAGTGTTTCTGTTGTATAAAAAAAACAATAGTTTTAGATGGTGGAAGACTCCATATACCAAATGACAGTTATTCAGTCTGGTTGTTTTCTCATCTGGTGATACGTTTGGGTTCATTTTGAAGATCACCACTGACAGACTACATTCACAGACAAAGACAGATACACAAAGAGAAAGAAAGAGAATAAATGAATGATATCGGATGTTAAAAAAGTCGTTATAACGTTCTGTGTTTGAACATGTTTTACCTAATTGCATCTATGCATAATGTATGGCGCACATTCAAGAGAAACACCTCATGATGAAAATGATTTGTCTTGGTGGATGGATGGAATCGTTTGGGGATGGGTCTTATAGCTTTCCCAAGACTGATCGGCTGTCAGTACCTTCTTCCTGATGTCCTCAGATATCTCCTTTCCTCTTGGCATTGTTGATCTGT